>NC_090649.1:315024918-315157418 GCF_040937935.1 Hyperolius riggenbachi | reverse complement strand
CTTGGCTTATATATATATATATATATACATATATATATATATATATATATATATATATATATATATATATATATATATATATATATAATACACATGATGACATATCATATTCCAAATGAATGACTTGACATTGCTGAATAGCAGAGCTGCCTGTCTTCAGGCTCCTCTTCTCACTGACACTGACCTGCCTCAGCCTGCACTATGCTCTCTCACTACTGAGCGAGGAGGGAGGGGGAGAGCGAGGACCAATGACGTCAGCAGCAGCTGACATGATGAAGAGGACGGAAGAGGGGACGCCGGTGTAATGTCAGAATGGGCAGCCCCGCAGATTGGGTAGCGCTGTTGGTTCTGCGCATGCGGATGTAGTACGTGCGTGCTGCATCATCCTCCCTCACTGCAGCGTGAAGGAACTTAGGTAAAGAGCATACTTTTAGTGCTGCTCTGCTCCACCCCTCACCGCCGAATTAAAATAGTTGGTTGAGCGCAGCAACACCACATCCCCCCTCCCAGCATCCTCTATCACGCAATACAAGGATATAACACAATCAGCACCTGATGCGGAGGATAGGGGAGGGCAGTAGGAGGCTATCATTCGGATGACAGTGCTGGCGGTGGGCGGAGGCAGCAGCAGCAGAAACATGGGCATGCGTGTCACATTGTCACGTTCTGATGACATGTAGCCCGATGCTCTAGTACGTGATGACGTTTCCCTTCAGCGTGCTGGGCTGCTCTCGGGCTGCCCATTCTGACATTACACCAGCGCACACTGATTCGCTCTCTCGCTGAGGACTGGACTGGAGAGCGTCTGTTTGCCATGGCAACGGCGACGCTCAGCCAGCCAGCCTCAGTGTTTCTTCTGTAGGCAGAGCGGAGAGCCGGGAGCGGGCGGGCACGGGTACTTGTACAGCGCAGCGCATCATGCAGGTGATGGGGCAACTAATCAGATCCATGAACAGCGCGGCAGGCCGGCAGCCACAGCATTCTATGAGGCTCAGAGGGGGGCCCTTTAGACTCTGATGGGACCCCAATCAGGTGCTTGAGGTGCCTGGTTGATGGTCCGGCCCTGGACCCAGTCCTCCCCCATTCCAGTTGTCTGGTGTGGGGGTGTGACGGAGGTAAAGCCCACCATAGAAGAGGGCAGCCTCTGCGGCAGAGTCAGAGGGGGTGAGCCATGTCTCAGTGAGTGCGAGGATGGTGAGGGATTTGGAGAGGAAGAGGTCTTGGACTGCTGTAAGTTTATTGCGGATGGATCTGGCATTCCAGAGACCGCAGGGTAGGGGGAGCATGTGTTTGTGGGTGGGATGCATGGAAATAATGTTGGGGCGAGCATGGATGTTTACGTTATTTGTGGACAGAGGGCTGTAAAGTGTGTGACGCAGGTCAGCAGGGATGCTTGTCTGGCAGCAGGCTGTGGCCCAGGATTGGGTGATATCACCAGCTGCAAGCAAGAGTAGGAGGGAGAGAGTAAGCAAATGTGAATGGGATTTAAATGTTTGTGAGGTTTTTGAGCTGCTGGGGAGAGAGAGATTTCAGGAGAGCTAACAGTTCATGAGAAGCTGAGTAAGGTGAGGAAAGCAGAGCAGGTGAAATTAATATGGAGTGTGGTACACTGGGAGGATGCATGTAGCCATGAGGATTCTCAACGACAACATCAGGCAGTCTGCAGAGAAACTTGCCCTTGTTCATCAGTGGACATTTCAGCATGACAATGACCCAAAACACAAAGCAAAAGTGGTGAAGAAATGGTTAGCAGACAACAACATTAAAATGAACCTCCAGACTAAAAATCTACTCAGCAGCAATGAAAAGGCTTGTTATTTCTTTAACAGTTTTACAGCATCAGAACTTTGTTTTTCTAACCCAAGCCTCATTTTTAGCTGCACAGAAGCTAAGCACTGCCCCATCAAAGAAACCTGCCTGGGCATATTTCCGCTGAAGCTTGATGGGATTTCTGATGTTATTGTTCTCCTTCAGCTGTTTTGGTGCAAATTTGTTTTTTTTTTATTTTGAATTTGAGCTTTAAAGCCTAGCATGCGCAGCTGGTACAGGACAGTTGAAACTGTGTCTCATGCTCCCTGTCACCTCCTTTCAATCAAAAAGATGGCTGCGCCCATGAAATCACAAACGTTTGTCTGTTCTTCTCAAACAGGGTGGGTAAGAGATTATATTACCTATCTATTTTAATTAACATAACAAATGTACTTTAATGACAGTATGTTTGTTTAGGCTGAAGTTTCCCTTTAACATTTTGGAGTGGCCCAGTCAGAGTCCTGACTTGACTTGAATCCAATCGAAAATCTGTGGAGGGAGCAAAAGATCAGGGTGATGGCAAGAAGACCCTCCAACCTGAAAGATTTGGAGCTCATTGCTAAAGATGAATGGAGAAAAATACTTGTGGAGACATGCAAAAAGCTAGTCTGCAATAATAGGAAGCCTTTGATTGCTGTAATAGGCTCTTCTACTGATTAATAAGAATAATGTGAATAATTTTGGACTGGACACTTTTTGCTCAAATGTAAATAAAAGATAAGAATTTTTTTTCCACAGTGTTGCCTTTTGTACATAATCTTATTATCTTTTGAGAGACACCTACGTCATTTCCCGTCAAAAAACTACTTGCTGGTTGAATAAAAGTAACTTTAACCACTTGAGGACCACAGTCTTTTCGCCCCTTAAGGACCAGAGCCTTTTTTTCCATTCAGACCACTGCAGCTTTCACGGTTTATTGCTCGGTCATACAACCTACCACCTAAATGAATTTTACCTCCTTTTCTTGTCACTAATACAGCTTTCTTTTGGTGCTATTTGATTGCTGCTGCGAGTTTTACTTTTTATTATATTCATCAAAAAATACATGAATTTTGTCAAAAAAATGATTTTTTTTTCTTTCTGTGCTGACATTTTTCAAATAAAGTAAAATTTCTGTATACATGCAGCACGAAAAATGTGGACAAACATGTTTTTGATGAAAAAAAAACATTCAGTGTATATTTATTGGATTGGGTAAAAGTTATAGCGTTTACAAACTATGGTGTGCAAAACGTGAATTTTCCCATTTGGAAGCATCTCTGACTTTTCTGAGCCCCTGTCATGTTTCATGAGGGGCTAAAATTCCAGGATAGTATAGATACCCCCCAAATGACCCCATTTTGGAAAGAAGACATCCGAAAGTATTCAGTGAGAGGCATGGTGAGTTCATAGAAGATTTTATTTTTTGTCACAAGTTAGCGGAAAATGACACTTTGTGACACAAAAAAAAAAAAAGTTTCCATTTCTTCTAATTTGCGACAAAAAAAATGAAATCTGCCACGGACTCGCTATGCTCCCCTCTGAATACCTTGAAGTGTCTACTTTCCAAAATGGGTCATTTGTGGGGTGTGTTCACTGTCCTGGCATTTTGGGGGGTGCCTAATTGTAAGCACCCCTGTAAAGCCTAAAGATGCTCATTGGACTTTGGGCCCCTTAGCGCAGTTATGCTGCAAAAAAGTGCCACACGTGGTATTGCCGTACTCAGGAGAAGTAGTATAATGTGTTTTGGGGTGTATTTTTACACATACCCATGCTGGGTGGGAGAAATATCACCATACTCCTAACGGAATGCCTTTGGGTGTCTTCTTTCTAAAATGGGGTCATTTGTGGGGTTCCTATACTGCCCTGGCATTTTAGGGGCCTTAAACCGTGAGGAGTACCATGCTTCGCGCGCAGCGTCCATTGAGCCCTATGGGGCTTTGCGCGCGGGAGCTTCGCGCGAAGAGCAGCACAAATCGGTGATAACTCAGCTTTGCACGGCTTATCACGCCTAAAGTCTTTTAGGCGTGATAACTGAGTTATCACCGCTTTGTGAATCAGGGCCAATGACCTCTCCCACCCCCAGCAGCCACACTGACCTCCTCCAGCACTGACCTCTCCCTCCTCCAGCACCCACAGTGAACTTTCTCTCTTCCAGCGGCACTCCTCCTGTCCCCAGCAGCCACACTGTCCTCCCCCAGCACCTGCACTGACCTCTCCCTCCACCAGCACCCACAGTGACCTCTCCCTCCCCCAGCGGGACTCCTGTCCCCAGCAGTAACTACAGGGGGACCCCCCCAGCAGCACCTACAGTGACCTCTCCCATATTCACCTACAGTGACCTCTCCCACCGCTAGCAACCCCAGCAACCTCTACCAAAACCCATCATCTACACTGATCTCTACCTCCCCCAGCATCCACAGTGACCTCTCTCTCCCCAGCACACACACTGACCTCTCCATTTGCATCCAAAACGCGCATAAGACCTCCTTATGTCATTTCATTTTTGCATTGAGTAGCCACATGGTGCACAGTAGCTGCACACCATCCCCCTATAGCCAGCATCCAATATTTGCACCCACATAGCCCTGTACCTGCACCCCGCCCAGACATGAAACTCAGTAGTCACACCTGCACACGGCCTCTGCATGACACCCACTATGTGCACTCAGCACCCACATAACCAGTACCTGCATCTAAAGTACCTGCACTTAGAGCCAACATGACACACAATACTCACCAATAGCCAGCATCCAGTATTTGCACCCATGTGACACCCAGTACCTGCACCCAGCACCCCCATAGCAATCACTTGGCCCCTACATGGGAATTTTGTACCCCCCTATACCTAACAACCGTCTTCCATATGGAACACAGTACCCACTTTTGCGAGCATTATGGCATCACATACCCTTCATGGTCCGCACCCAGTACTTAACCATGGTCTGTACCTACATGGCACCCAGTACCTAGCTATTATATGTGCTTAGCACTCTTTCATGGCCTACACCCAAATATCACCCAGTACCCACCCATGGCCTGAACCAATATGACACCCAAGACTCCCTTGGCACTCATCCAGACCCCACATGTCACTCACTAGTCGCTCATGCCCTGCCCACTGCACTTACATGCACCCAGTAAGCACTCTTGGCTTTTACCCAGCACTTACATGGCTCCCTGTACTAATTAGCACTATGTAAATGTAACCAATTCCTATTTTATTCAGCAATCAACATCGTGACATAGATCCATTCCATAACCAACTAATCGTTTTGGGGCCCCGGGGGTCCCCTTTGTCAAGGTAACAGCACAGCATTGTTACCATTCTGTGCTGTTATCTTTACAAAGGGGACCCCCGGGGCCCAGAAACCAAGTCTTTTGGTCACGATAGCTGAATAAAATAGGTATTGGTTACATTTGAGTGTGGAATTGGTTACATTTGAGTGTGGACCCTTTGGATTGCTAATATAAACAAAGAGCCCATCTTTCAGAGAGATAAACCTGAAGATACAACCCTTTGTACCATATTTTTTGGACTATAAGACACACTTTTTCTCCCCCAAAAGGAATGGGGGGTGTCGGTGCATTTTATAGTTCGAATGTACCCATGGCAAGTGGGGAAAGCACCTCTTTCTTCAGGTCTCGCTTTGTGGGTCTGGACTACTGTTCTGCCTGCGAGGTTGTGGGCACTAATCAGCAGCATCAGCATCTGCAGTGACTCAACAAAGCTGGGAAGAGGTATGTTGCATCCTGTTTGCAGAATCCGAACCCACGAGCGAGACCTGACCTGAAGAAAGGATGGAAGTGCTTTCCCCACTTGCCCCACTCATGATGCAAGGCTCTGTAAGAAGTACAGTCAGTGATGGTCCATGTTGTGCCTGGTGCTTCTCCCTCTTGACCCTTTGCTGTGTGTCACAGGAGCAGCACTGCACAACCAGCGTTTGCAAACACCTGTGTAACGCTGGGTTTGAGGTGCACACAGAATATACAATAATCAAGGTCAGATCGTGAACTAAGGTCATACACGGGAGGTCAGAAATATGCAGTACAGAAGGACTAATGCAGAGCTAGGTCAAATAACAGGCTTGGATCATACACAGGTATTAAGATGGCTAAAGTACAAAAGGCTGAGACAAGTGCTAAGTCGACAAACAGGCCAAAGTCATACACATAAGATCAGATGGCTGAGGTACAATTAAGGATGAGACAGAGAAAGAGTCTTTAGCCTAGCCAAGGTCTATAACAGGTATCAGATGACTGTAGTACAGGGAAAAGACTTTAATTAATCAAAGTGGAGGGCACGCCGGGTCATACACAGAACTCGCCACAGGAAGGTAATATTGTTACAACCTGACTGCTGAGTGTAGCTGCATAGAATAAAAGCTTCAAAACCAGACAGTGCCCAGCTCCCTCCTTTGATTTACTGCCTATCAACTGTCAGGCTTCTAAGCATGATTTATGAGATCACAACAACTGGGGCAGATGTGGTGAGATCTGTGTTTGTTTAAACTTTGTTTCACCTCTTGAAGTGCTGCAAATTATTTTCTTTGATGGATGTACGCACACAACAGTGCCTTGCTATAAATGAGCATCAGTATACACATAGCATGCTGCACACCAGCACATTGTGCTATGCTTTAAAGTGTCACCACCACCAGCAAAATAATGTTATAGCCAGCATATGCATACTGGGTAGTGCAGAACCATGCAATGCTGCACAGTCAGAATACAGAGTCATAAGAGGCATACAGGTGCCCCCCCCCCCCCCCCCCATCAGGATCACTGGGTAATCTTTTTTTTTTCTAATTAGGGGTTAGTGTAGCTGGAGAAAAGTGTGGATTACAGCATCTGGTGCACTCTGTGGGTTAAGGTAGTTGGGGGGGGGGGCGTGGCTTGACGTCGCTGCATGATGGCTGCCTAACTCTTGAGCTCCTGCTTGTATGTCCGCCTAAAGCTTCTTCCTAGCCATCCTGGGCACCCACCCATGGATAACAAGAGCTCCCATCGCCAGAAAACAACCCGTGCAGACGCTAAATCCAAAACCGCTCAAGCAGAACGAATGGTTCCAGACTTATTCCGCTCACAGACACTCCGCTCCCAAACTCCCAAGATGGCGCCGCCGAAGGAGACCGGGTCCACTCGTCATCTCCCGGCTCATCCCCACTAGTGTTGGGCGAACAGTGTTCGCCACTGTTCGGGTTCTGCAGAACATCACCTTGTTTGGGTGATGTTCGAGTTCGGCCGAACACCTGGTGGTGTTCGGCCAAACTGTTCGGGGTTCGCCCGAACTGCGGAATGACAAGCCGAACAGGGCCGAACAGGGCCCCTGTTCGGCCGAACAGGGCCCTGTTTGGCCGAATACTGCCCCCCTATGGGGTCACAGGCATAAGGGGGGAGCATGCCCCGATCGCGGGGGGGGGGGGTCGGAAATTCCCCCCCACCCCCTCCGCTAGCGCTCCCCCCTCTGCCCGCTTCCCCATACAAAAGTTTCAGGAAGTAAAACAGTACCGGTGGTACTAGTGGGTGGCTGGCAGTGGGTGGCACTGTGAAGTGAGTGACTGAGGAGGAGGAGTCCGGAGAGTGACGCGTTGAGGGAGGCCGGGCTGCGGGCGGTTCAGCAGTAGTACCGTACTACTGCTGAACCGCCCGCTGCCCGCCCTCCCTCAACGCGTCACTCTCCGGACTCCTCCTCCTCAGTCACTCACTTCACAGTGCCGCCCACTGCCAGCCACCCACTAGTACCACCGGTACTGTTTTACTTCCTGAAACTTTTGTATGGGGAAGCAGGCAGAGGGGGGAGCGCTAGCGGAGGGGGTGGGGGGAATTTCCGACCCCCCCGCGATCGGGGCATGCTCCCCCCTTATGCCTGCGACCCCATAGGGCCCCCAAAAGCGGGATGTTCGGGGAGTTCGGGGTTCGGCCCGAACATGCCGAACATCGCGGCCATGTTCGGCAAACTTTCCCGAACCCGAACATCCAGGTGTTCGCCCAACACTAATCCCCACCCATCGCAACTAAGGGCACGGACAAACAACATACGGCACCTACCCTGGCAGATATGCATACTATGGCTGAGGATATCAAAGCCTCTTTCCACAGCGCGATAGCGGAGATGAGATCAGATATGGCTGGCATAGGCCTCAGGTTGCGCACGATGGAAGAAGCTGGGGAAAAGAGAGATGCACGCATAAAATCCCTGCACAACGCCTCCCAAAAACATAAGGGGAGACTAGACGAACATGCCCGTAAGCTGGAGGACTTAGACAACCGTGGCCGGAGATGTAACTTGCGCATAAAGGGTATCCCGGAATCTGTGACGCAGGACAATATAATAAAGGCGCTAACCGCCATCTTCAATAACATCCTGGAATGGCCTTCTGACTCACCGGTGGGATTTGTGAGAGCACATAGAGCCCTGCGACCGAGAGCTTCTGACGGTGAGCAACCTAGAGACATAATATGTTGTTTGGAATCTTCTACTTTGAAAGAAGAAATCACTCGTGCAGCTAGAGGCCAGGAAGAGATCTTGTTTAATGATACCCCTATTCAGCTATTCAAAGACTTGTCACCCATTACCTTGGCTAAAAGAAGGGTGATGAAACCTCTTCTTTCAGCACTAAGAAACAAGGGTCTCAACTATAAATGGCGTTTCCCGTTCGCCCTCACTGTTGCTGTTAATGGAAAACAATTCACCCTACACTCCATATCTGGCCTAGCTGACTTTTGTGAAGATGTGGGCATCCCTGCTGTTGATTTACCAGATTGGGACGGTGACTTAAGTGATCTAAGAGCTACCTTCAATAAACCACCCAAAATCAGGAAGCAGACGGAAGTAGATCAATCAGAGGTGAACTTTACACCTGATATGAGATCTCCTCACCAATCTGAAGGATCAGTTCATGATTCTTCTGAAGAGGAATGATTCCCCTGGTCTCTAAAATCGCATCGAAGTCTCCTCGGAAAATCCAACCCAGAGGAGCGTACGTTTTAATGGGTCTGCGACTTTCCCCGCAGGGTTGACTCCCCTGTCTCCCCCCTCTTAATTCTGCTGTTCACCCTTTGCAGTATGTTGTTGTAATCCTACTGGCCCATGACACCTCCACCTTACCCAAATTATGTTGTTACTTGCTTTTTTCTTCCAGCCAAAAGCCCTCCTCAAAAGCTCTCTTCGAGAGGACTCAGTCAGTTATGCTATAACGGGGAGGAAGCAGTTTCATATCTCTCTGAACAGTTGTTGCAGGAGGGGGGGGGGGGTTGCACGAATCTGCTACGCTGTACCTGAGGGGGAGCCCCCTAAAATTCCGGGGCCCACACTTGGGACGGCGAGATGGAATGGTCCCTCAGTTAGAAATTATGTACGCGTACACGATATGTTTATTGCATTTTATTGTCTCTGAATCTGTTATATGTTTATTGGTGACGTTTAGGTTAATTACTACAAGGGGGGTGCCGTCCTGTCACACTGCTTGCTTTTTGGATGAGGATCGGGATTTGCTGCACAGGCTACATCCGCCTGTTAGCGGAGGCCTTAACAGTTTATCCTAAGTTCCTTATCTTTGTAGAGGTTAGCATTTATGTAGTGATCTGACGTCATCCCTCTTATTAGCATATCCATGGGGGGGTAAAACGGAGAAAGTTTACTCAGTGTATGGGTGGACACAGCAGTTTACTCAATCTCCAACAACACTCCCTTCTTCTTTTTCTTGTCTGGCGGCAGGCTATTCTCGCTGGACGCTTTCCGCACTCCCCACACAGTGTGTCCGTGCATACACTGATTACCGTCCCCACAAAGTAGGTGAGCACTACACGCCAAGTGGTGTTCACGTGGGCTTGGTAGCTATTGATTCGTAGGTGTATTTCTACTTTAGATCTATAGGCTTATAGATAGATTTATCCATGTACCAGCTCTCTGTGTCCTATACACTTTTCTTATTACCCTCTTCTTTAATACTTTGTCTATTATATCTTGACTCTTCTTCTGAACTATCCTCAGGGGTACCTTACTCCCCAAACAAAACAAACATGGTAAGGCGACCAATAAACCACCCTTTATCCAAGGATGGAAAGCCACAGACATCCAATAGCCTATTAACCGTAAATCTGATATCACTTATGTGAATGGATTGAATACGCCTGAGAAAAGAACCTCCATTTTTAAGTTCTTGCAAAAAGAGAAAACACAAGTGGCCTTCCTCCAGGAAACACATCCATCCCATCCATATTTGACTACAGATTCCCTGTGGCTTTCCATGCTACATCTGCTACTTCTAAAACGAAAGGTGTATCAATTTTTCTTCATAAGGATTTTCCTTTCTCTGTAGAGGAGGTGGAGCATGATCCGAACGGCCGATTTATTTTCGTGAAGGGTAAGATGGGTGAGAGACAGGTCACGCTGGCTAATCTTTATGCCCCAAATAGGCAACAGACCTCCTTCATCTCCACAGTCATACATAGACTGATGGGCTTCTCCCAAGGTATTCTGATCGTGGGAGGTGACTTTAATGTACCTTTGCAACCGTTATTTGATTGCTCTAATGGAACATCAATGCTATCCTATAAAGCTCTCAAACAAATTAAAAATAATCTACATAGTCTCTCCTTAACGGACGCATGGCGCTTAATTCACCCAAAAGGCAGGGATTACTCGTTTTACTCCAATATTCACCACAAATACTCACGTATTGATTATTTTTTTGTAGCTCAGCGAGACCTGTCAATGATAAAAGATGCTAAGATTGGTAGCATCACCCTTTCGGATCATGCTCCAATATTCCTAACACTAGAATTTCCGGAAAAGCTATCGAAAACTTGGTGTTGGAGACTTAATCCAAACCTATTAACAGAAAAACACAGAGTCCAGGGGATCTCGCAGAATTTGCAATCTTATTTTGACATGAACAATACCCCAGAGATATCTGGTCTTACCTTATGGGAAGCTCATAAGCCAGTGATTCGAGGCCAGTTTATTAGGATGGGATCTAAACTCAAAAAGGAAAGAGAGGAGGGTGTTGCTAACTTGTCAGCACGGATATATAGGTTGGAAAGAATCCATAAACAATCTTTGGCTATTCAGACGCTGGAGGAACTCTCCGCCTGTAGAGCACAGCTTCAATACTTACTATTCTCAGATGCTAAACGGAAAATTCTTGCTGGGAAAAAAATCTTCTACGAAATGGGCAATAAAAGTGGGAAATACTTAGCCAGATCTCTCCGGAAACAAACCCTACGCTCACAGATACCCCCTATAGTTGATAGTAATCAAAAAAAATTGACGAAATCAGAAGAGATTGTTGAGGAGTTTAAGAACTATTACAACTCCTTATACAACTTGAAACAACTCCAACAATCGCAAAGTAACACCCCTGAAAGCCAGTCTGCTAAAATAACAGATTTTCTGCAGAGATACGGAAGACCACTCCATATCTCCGCTGAAGACAGAACAGACTTAGACTCCCCCCTGACCACCGACGAATTTCTGATGGCAATCAAATCTTTAAAAACTGTAAAGGCTCCTGGCCCCGACGGATTAACATCACAATACTATAAATCCTTTAAACATGTCCTAGCATCTCCCTTTGTCTCGGCCTTCAACGCAGTCTCCCCCGGATGTACCCCCTCTCAGCAATTTCTAGCTGCACACATTGCGGTGATTCCCAAGCCTGGCAAAGACTCCCAGCAGTGCTCTAGTTATAGACCCATATCTTTGCTGAACCTTGACGCTAAGATTTTGGCAAAAATCCTGGCAAACAGACTGCTCCCTTACATACCTGACCACATTAACAGTGATCAGGTAGGTTTTGTTCCAGGCAGAGAGGCGAAAGAAAATGTTATGAGAACAGTGGGCATGATGGCATTCGCCAAAAACACAATATTAGTTCCTTCATTCTATCCACAGACGCGGAGAAGGCATTTGACAGGGTGGCATGGGATTATATACGTGCCACCCTGTCAGGCCTAGGTTTGGGCCCCTTCTTAAGACAGCTAATTGATCTTCTGTACTCGAATCCGTCTGCCCAGGTGAAGGCGAATGGCTGCTTATCCACCCCATTGAAGATTAGCAATGGAACAAGGCAGGGATGCCCTTTATCCCCCCTCATCTATATTCTCACGCTTGAACCCTTCTTGAATGCGGTAAGAGAGGATAGATCGATTAAGGGAATCCAAATTGGTGCTCACTACCATGTGGTAGCTGCATTTGCGGACGATCTCCTGTTTTTCTTACAAGACCCACTAAGTTCCCTTCCTAATCTAATGCGCAGATTTGACGACTTTGGGGACATATCAAATTTGAAAATAAACTTCCATAAATCCGAAGCCTTAAATGTTACACTGGATCAAGATATGGTAGGTTTGTGCAGAGCATCGCTCCCTTTTGCCTGGGCGGATGGTAGATTGAGATACTTGGGGATCAATATCACCCAGAACCTCAATGATCTTTATAAACAAAACTATGAGTGGGTGGGGACTGCGTTGAAGGCCGACCTGCTAGAGTGGGGACAAAAAAAAGCCTCTCTTGGTTCGGACGTATGGCCTCTGTAAAAATGAACCTCCTTCCTAGATTTCTCTATATCAGCCAATGCTTACCGATATCACTCCCCCCGGCCTACTTGAGAGACCTTCAAAAACATATTAATAAATTTATCTGGGGAAACAGACCACCCAGAATAAAAAGAACAATACTTACCTCTACTAAGGAGAATGGGGGAGTTGCCCTGCCGGATCTGTTTGCATACCATGTAGCATCACAACTCTCCAGGGTTGTTGAATGGTCTAACCATAGGAGTCTTAAAAAATGGGTCCCCATTGAACAAGAAACCGCTGAGAGAAAAGCACAAAATATTGGATGGTCGGATGTCCCGAATGCGGTTCAAAAGACCTGGGTTAATCCTTTTCTCCTGGCCACAATTAAAACTATGAGAAAAATACTCCCTTCCTTGGGCTTATCCTCTTTTCCAAGCAAGATTACCCCGTTAGGCGACAATCTAGCCTTCTTACCAGCCTCTGAGATCCCATTCCTCAGAGACTGGCCAAAGGATGGATGCCCTAGAATTAAAGATTTCATATCTGGAGACTCAGTCAAATCCTTTGCCGAGATGTCTGTGCTGAGAGAAGGCAATGTCCTAAACCAATGGCAATTTTTCCAAATCAGGCATTTTTTGAATTCTCTTAAGCAAAAATTCAACTGGAAAAAAACACTCACTGCTTTTGAAGAACTAATAGTAGCTGAAGAGAAGCTGGGCCACCTAATTTCTATTCTGTATCAGATGGTAGTACAGAAACCAAATGGAGATAAATTTAACTTTCAGAGATACTGGGAAGAGGAATTGGGTACTGTGTGGGACGAGGAGCACTGGCAAAAGATATTCATTTTGAATCACAAGGGATCCTTAAACGTCAACACCCAAGAGTTGGGATATAAAATCATTTCACGCTGGTACAGGACCCCATCTTCCCTACATAAAATCTATCCATCAGTCCCTGACACATGTTGGCGATGCGGCTCACCGGGAGGTTCACTTTTGCATATATTCTGGTCCTACCCACTAATTAAACCATTTTGGTCACAGGTCCATCGAATCATGGAAAAAATCTCATGTGACCAAATTATTTTCTCACCAGATTCCCTTCTACTCCACAACACGATGGAATCTATTAAATCATATAAAAGATCTCTTGTGATTCACATGGTGAATGCGGCCAGGGCCCTGATACCTGTGAGATAGAGAAATTCTACTCCACCTTTAGTGAAAGACTGGATTAGAAGGGTAGACTCAATTGAGAATATGGAAAAATTGATACACATGTCTAATGACCAAAGTGAAAAGCACTCAATGACCTGGATGGTGTGGTTTGACTTCCAGTGTACGGATGAATACAAGATCTTTCTGGCTTCTTAAACAAGTGATAATGCCTCTTCAGGCTAGTTGGGTCCAACTGTCTTCTCGGTGATAAGACACTTACCATTCTCCTTTTTCCTCTTTTTACTGTCTGTCTTTTATCTCTTCTCTTTCTTCCATACTTGGGTACATGGACATATAGGCAACCAAAGCTAGTTGGTAAAATTGAGCACATCTACTCTGACTACAATTAGCATAATACATCTGCTGTTACATGAGATGGATTGGTTATTACTGTTCTATGTTTCCCGGGCCATTTCGCCTGCCATTTTCTCTTTCCTTTGTTTTTGCTAAACAGGCCCCTCTGGAACTTTGTTGGAATACGTATGCGACCAAATCCACTTCTCTGAACTTGTTAGTTCTATGATGTTTATTCTATTATACTGTTACTTTTCTTTTGTTCAATAAAGCTTGAAATTGTGAAAAAAGGTAGTTGGGGGGGATGGGGCAGCAGGAGTTGGTGTAACTGAGCAGTGTAGGCTTAGATAGAAACATCTTGGGGGGCAAGACAACATTACATTATGGAGGCACCCAGGTTTGATAGATATTTTTCTTTCCCGATTTTTGTCCTCTTAACTTAGGTGCATCTTATGGTCTGGAGCGTCCTATAGTCTGAAAAATATGGTATGTTCTTAACCTAAAAGAAAATATACCTGATAACAAGTCCAAAACTATTTTAACCACTTCAGCCCTCAGTCATTTTCACTTTATGCATCCGAGCAATTATCACCTCCCATTCATTAGCCTATAACTTTATCACTACTTATCACAATGTACAGATCTATATCTTGTTTTTTCCACCACCAATTAGGCTTTCTTTGGGTGGTACATTTTGCTAAGAGCTACCTTACTGTAAATGCAACAGTAAGAATAAGAAAAAAACAGAAAACATTCATTATTTCTCAGTTTTCGGCCATTAAGGCTTCTTGCACACCAGGACGTTGCATTAGGTGGCACGTTAAGGTTGCATAACGTGCACCTAACACAACGTATGGTGCTGCAAGAGCCGACGGTAGAGTGAGCCGCGTTAGGCGGCTCGAGTCCTATAATGTCTCCCAGAGTGGCGCTGATTGGCCAGCGGGACCACGTGATGCGGAGCGAGACACTCCGCATCACGTGGTCCCGCCGGCCAATCAGCGCCCGCCAGTGCAGTGAATATTAAGTAGCCATGTGCGCAGCTACTGTAGCTGGCTCTCCCCGCCTCCTCTCCGCCCCCCACTGCGCATGTGCAAACAGTCTAACGCGGCTATAGCCGCTCCAACGCCGTAGCATGCTGCACTTTGCACAGAACGTGCAGCGTTACATGTAATGCAACGTGGGCTGTGTGAACAGCCCACTTGTGTTACATTGCTGTGCGTTGGGGGAGCGTTACAGGCGCACTAACGTGCGCCTGTAACGTCTTGGTGTGTAAGCAGTCTAAAGTTTTAAAATAATACATGCCTCCATAATTAAAACCCACGTATTGTATTTGCCCATTTGTCCCGGTTATTACACCATTTAAATTATGTCCCTATCACAATGTATGGCGGCAATATTTATTTGGAAATAAAAGTGCATTTTTTCTGTTTTGCATCCATCACTATTTACAAGCTTATAATAAAAAAAAAATAGAAATATTTCATCTTTACATAGATATTTAAAAAGTTTAGACCCTTAGGTAAATATTTATGTTTTTTTATCGTAATGTTTTTTTATTATTATTATTAAACATTTTATTTGGGTATTTTTGGAAGAGTGGGATGTAAATAGTAATTTTTGTAATGTAAATATATGTTTATTTTTTTATGTAGATGTAGTTTTACTTTTTGGCCACAAGATGGCAACCTTAGGTTTGTTTACATGACGTCACTCTAAGCGTAACATGTATGCTTAGAGGGACGTAGGGGGGACGTAGGAGGCAGAAAAAGCTAGGCTTCCGAGAGAAGCTGTCGTTTTTTCTGCGGGGAAGAGGAATCAGTGATCGGGCACCATGGCCCGATTCACTGATTCCCTGGCTAACAAATCGTGGGCCGGGAGCACGCGTGCACGCGTGCGATCGGCCACGGGAGTGCACATGGCCTCCTGGATTTAGCTTCTACGTCCAGGAGGCGAAAGAAGTTAAACTAGCAATTATACTTTTTTAGTTAATCGAAAACATACCTTTATTGATTGATGAGGGCAAATGTAGAATGTATCTATCCTCCACAAAGTACCTCTTTTTCAAAGTAGTTTTTTCCAGAGCAAAGTTGCAAGTTGACAAGTTTAATACTTGAAAGAAAGAGGGAGCATCTGGTTCTTTCCAATGTAAGCATATAAGAGATCTGGCACCTACCAATAAACTAACGATTATAATTCTATATTTTAGATCTGTATTTTCTAATACTATATTTTTTTTAAAAAAACTTGTGAGAAATTTGGGTTCTTCATGTACTGCATTAGATAAAATTTGTTATATCTTGCCGGGCATTCCCTTAGGATGTGCACAAGAGTGCCAATTTGCCCACACTGTCTTCATCACTTTGATGTTGAAGGGTTAAAGGATGCTAGTTTCTTGGGGGTTAGATAATATTTTAGATATATTTTTTGTAGGGCTTCCCAGTGAGTCAAAGACTGAGATTATTGTGAACTGAGAAGCATCTATCTGAGTATTTCAATCAAAAGGCCAAATGTGCAAATATTTACAAAGTTTAGTCTCTTTATGGCCCATTAACTATTCTATGTCTATCGAATCAGACAATCGATTTGCAGCCAATTTCGATTGATTTTGATCTATCTGAATGGATGGAAAATCTAGGTCTATCTGCTGCTGGGAGCAGATTGATGGCCCATAGAGTTGCATTGGATCTAATGGTCCAATAAAACATTTACTGTAGATCTATTTCCAATAGATTTCCAATAGAATTTATTCTGAAATTTATTGGAAATCAGTTCGTAGTGTGCAGCACACATCAGATAGATTCCTGTCAGATTCGACTTGACAGACATCTGACAGAAATATATCTGATGGTCAAATCTGCTGCAAATCTTTTAGTGTATGACCACCTTAGTGGTCTAAGATAAGATAATTGCTGTCTGTCATCTAATTTATATCTTTGTGTGAGAACATCAAATTCTATTAGTTGTTTTTTTATTCCAAATCTCCAAATGTATACCTTCTTTAGTCAGACAGAGAGATCAATATCTCCTAGTAGATTAGCAATAGTAGTAAGAGGAACTGTTAGGTACCACCATTTTAAAACCATTTATCCTCCCTGTCTATGAAACTTCAAATTTACTGAGGTTATCCAGCTCTACTTTAACTGATCTCAACAAAGGAGGAGCATAGTTAAACAGTTTTGCTGTGCCACTCTGAATTTGGACACTTAAGTATTATACACTTTTTTTTTTTTTTGCCAATGGAAATGAGTATCTTGAGGATATATGCTGTTTCATTGAATCTGATAAATTTATGGCTAACATCAAGGACTTATTGTGATTCACATTGTTTTATGATACTGCAAAAACACATTCCAAGAGGATGAAATACTTTGAAGAGAACTCAGCAGTTCAACCATCATCAACATCCCATCATCAGCAAAAAAGCAGTTTTTAAAGTTATTATTGCTAATTTGTAAACTCCTTAATCCTTCATTGTTCCTAATTTTCTCACCAAGGGTCTCACTGCCGAGTCCAGTTGGAAAAACTTTCTGAAAAGTACACAGAGGCATTAATTCTTGCTGGACAAGAACATAATGCCATTATTCAAAGCAGGACCATCAAAACCAAATTTCATCAGCGAGCAACGTAAGAACTGCCAATGAACCCAGTTGAATGCCTTCTCTGAATCCAAAGTAAGAAACAGAGAAGGCGTTTGACCCAACTCCAGATGAACCATCAAGACCACCATCCTTCTCCTTCCATCCGTCAATAACCAACCCTTAGTGAAACTAACATGGCCGTTCTTAACTATGGTAGGAAGAATGTTCAACATGCATTGTGAAAAATGTTTTGCATGCAGTTTAGTATCAGTGCGAAGTAAGGACATAGGTCAGAAACTAGCTGGGTAACTAAGGTCCTTTCCTGGTCTTTGTAAATAGAGATGGCCCAAACCTCCGATTTTCGATTCGCGAACCTACCGCGAAAGTTTGGTTCACGCAAACTTTTGCGAACCGCAATAGACTTCAATGGGGAGGTGAACTCTGAAAACTAGAAAAATTTATGCTGGCCACAAAAGTGATGGAAAAGATGTTTCAAGGGGTCTAACACCTAGAGGGGGGCATGGCGGAGTGGGATACACGCCAAAAGTCCCCGGGAAAAATCCGGATTGGACGCAAAGCATCGTTTTAAGGGCAGAAATCACATTGAATGCTAAATTGCAGGCCTAAAGTGCTTTAAAACATCTTGCATGTGTATACATCAATCAGGGAGTGTAATTAGAGTACTACTTCACACTGACACACCAAACTCACTGTGTAATGCACCGCAAACAGCTGTTTGCGTAGTGTCGGCCGTGCTGGACTGGTGCGCACCATGGCCAGAGTGCAGGCCGTGGCGGTTTTCAAGCCCATATGGTAGAACATATAATGATAGAACAACAGTGACTGTCCAGCTGATCAAATCTGGTCTGTCCACAATGAAGCAACAACATTATTATCTTTGGTGTGCCACCCCCCGAGACACTCATATAGCCGGCGGTCATTGCTTCATTGTGATACGCATGTCCCTTCACCGCGGCAAGGTAATGATCATGAAGGGAAATGGGCACATGTACATGCCTTTTGTTTTGTTGTTGCAGCTGCAGTGCAGCAAGAAAAATTAGGCAGACATGTACACGCACCAGAAAATTATTATAGCGGCCGCTGCTTGAAGCGGCCTTCAAAATTCAGGAATCCGCCTGGAGTCCTGGACCCTGTTGGTGGTGGCGGAGAAGGCAGTCAAGCGGCCTGCAGGAAGAGATGCTTTGAGGCAGGGTAAGACATAAGTTGAATGGCAAATTGGGACAGCTCTGGCCACAGGTCAAGCCTGCACACACAGTAGTCCAAGGGTTCATCGCTGCTCACAGTGTCTACATCCACACTTAAGGCCAGGTAGTCGGCTACCTGCCGGTCCAGGCGTTGGTGGAGGGTGGATCCGGAAGGGCTAAGGTGAGGCATTGGACTAAAGAATGTCCACATGTCCGACATCACCATGAGATTGCTGAAGTGTCCTGTCCTTGCCTGCGTGGACATGGGAAAAGGATTACTGGCAGTGGTACCTTTATTGCGTTGTGCTGTGACATCACCCTTAAACACATTGTAAAGCATAGTTGCCAGCTTGTTCTGCATGTGCTGCATCCTTTTTGCCTTCTGGTGAGTTGGTAACATGTCCGCCACTTTGTGCCTATACCGAGGGTCTAGTAGCATGGCTACCCAGTACAGCTCATTCCCCTTGAGTTTTATATACAGGGGTCCCTCAACAGGCTGGACAGCATGAAAGATGCCATCTGCACAAAGTTGGATGCAGATGTGCTATCCATCTCCTCTTGCTCTTCTTCAGTGACGTCAGGTAAGTCCTCCTCCTCCCCTCAGCCACGAACAACACCACAGGAATGTCGAGCAGCACAAGCCCCCTGCGATGCCTGCTGCAGTTCTTCTGCCGCCGCCTCCTCCTCCTCCAAATAAACACCTTCTTCATCATCAGAGTCTGACTCCTCTTTCCCACACAACTCTTCCTCCTCCTCCCCCTCTGTGCTGCCGCAGGTGTTGAGGAAACATCTGATTCTGATGTAAATTTCTCCCACCACTGCCATAACTGTTCCTCTTCACGCTCCTCCAAAGCTTGATCCACCACTCTACGCACGGCACGCTCCAACAAGTAAGTGTACGGGATCAAGTCACTGATGGTGCCTTCACTGCGACTCACCAGGTTGGTCACCTCCTCAAATGGCCACATGAGCTTGCGTGCATTTCGCATCAGTGTCCAGATCGGGGGCCAGAACATCCCCATCTCCCCAGATTGTATCCTTCTACTGTAATTGTACAGGTACTGGGTGATGGTTTTCTCCTGTTCTAGCAGGCGAGAGAACATGACCAGAATCGAATTCCAGTGAGTCGGACTATCACATATCAAGCGTCTCACCGGCAAGTTGTTTCTCCGCTGAATGTCCGCAAAGCGTGCCATGGTCGTGTAAGACCGCCTGAAATGCCCACACAATTTCCTGGCCTGCTTCAGGTCGTCCTCTAAGCCTGGGTACTTGGACAAACGCACACGCACATGTGCCATGCAGGGTACATGTGTCAACTTTCCCAAATTCAACACGGAAATGAGATTACTGCCATTGTCACTAGTGTTGGGCGAACATCTAGATGTTCGGGCCGAACAGGCCGAACATGGCCGCGATGTTCGGGTGTTCGACCCGAACTCCGAACATAATGGAAGTCAATGGGGACCCGAACTTTTGTGCTTTGTAAAGCCTCCTTACATGCTACATACCCCAAATTTACAGGGTATGTGCACCTTGGGAGTGGGTACAAGAGGAAATTTTTTTTAGAAAAAAGAGCTTATAGTTTTTGAGAAAATCGATTTTAAAGTTTCAAAGGGAAAACTGTCTTTTAAATGCGGGAAATGTCTGTTTTCTTTGCACAGGTAACATGCTTTTTGTCGGCATGCAGTCATAAATGTAATACATATAAGAGGTTCCAGGAAAAGGGATCGGTAACGCTAACCCAGCAGCAGCACACGTGATGGAACAGGAGGAGGGTGGCTCAGGAGGAGAAGGCCACGCTTTGAGACACAACAACCCAGGCCTTGCATGAGGACAAGAAGCGTGCGGATAGCAATTTGCATTTTGTTGCCATGCAGTCATAAATGTAATACAGATGAGAGGTTCAATAAACAGGGACCGGAAACGCTAACCCATCACAGATGTTCATTGTTCATGTTACTTGGTTGGGGTCCGGGAGTGTTGCGTAGTCGTTTCCAATCCAGGATTGATTCATTTTAATTTGAGTCAGACGGTCTGCATTTTCTGTGGAGAGGCGGATACGCCGCCGATCTGTGACGATGCCTCCGGCAGCACTGAAACAGCGTTCCGACATAACGCTGGCTGCCGGGCAAGCCAGCACCTCTATTGCGTACATTGCCAGTTTGTGCCAGGTGTCTAGCTTCGATACCCAATAGTTGAAGGGTGCAGATGGATTGTTCAACACAGCTACGCCATCTGACATGTAGTCCTTGACCATCTTCTCCAGGCGATCGGTGTTGGAGGTGGATCTGCACGCTTGCTGTTCTGTGTGCTGCTGCATGGGTGTCAGAAAATTTTCCCACTCCAAGGACACTGCCGATACCATTCCCTTTTGAGCACTAGCTGCGGCTTGTGTTGTTTGCTGCCCTCCTGGTCGTCCTGGGTTTGCGGAAGTCAGTCTGTCGGCGTACAACTGGCTAGAGGAGGGGGAGGATGTCAATCTCCTCTCTAAAGTCTCCACAAGGGCCTGCTGGTATTCTTCCATTTTGACCTGTCTGGCTCTTTCTTCAAGCAGTTTTGGAACATTGTGTTTGTACCGTGGATCCAGAAGGGTATAAACCCAGTAATTGGTGTTGTCCAGAATGCGCACAATGCGTGGGTCGCGTTCAATGCAGTCCTAGGCCGAAGAGGTCATAGCCTAGGGTCACAAAACCTGTTTATTTGGGCAATTTCAATGGTGGCGAGTCTGACGTACATAAATGGCAGCAATGGCCGTTAGCAACGTCTGAATCTCACGAAATGTCTCATGCAGGTAGAAGACATATTGTTAGACTTGGGCTCCAAAGATGGGTTCCCTACATCTCTGCAAACCAGAGTTACAGGGCTCCAAATTTGGTAAAATCCCCCATAGGCTTTCATTGGGCCTCCTATTTACAGTTCCAAAATCTCACATCTTTTCAAAGGGCAATTACTCAGCAGTGGCAAATTTTCTAGCATTGTAGGGACCCTTAGGGGGAACATGACTGGTGAGTTTCGGGCCCCTAGGCCAAAGAGGTCATAGCCTAGGGTCACAAAAACCTGTTTATTTGGGCTATTTCAATGGTAGTGATGGTGACGTACATAAATCGCAGCAATGGCCGTTAGCAAAGTCTGAATCTCACGAAATGTCTCATGCAGGTAGAAGACATATTGTTAGACTTGGATTCCAAAGATGGGGTCCCTACATCTCTGCAAACCAGAGTTACAGGGGTCCAAAATTGGTAAAATCCCCCATAGGATTTCATTGCCTCCCTATTTCACTTTCCAAAATCTCACATCTTTTCAAAGGGCAATGGCTCAGCAGTACCTAATTTTCTAGCATTGTAGGGACCCTTAGGGGGAACATGACTGGTGAGTTTCGGGCCCCTAGGCCGAAGAGGTCATAGCCTAGGGTCACAAAAACCTGTTTATTTGGGCTATTTCAATGGTAGTGATGGTGGTGTACATAAATCTCAGCCATGGCCGTTAGCAACGTCTGAATCTCACGAAATGTCTCATGCAGGTAGAAGACATATTGTTAGACTTGGATTCCAAAGATGGGGTCCCTACATCTCTGCAAACCAGAGTTACAGGGGTCCAAAATTGGTAAAATCCCCCATAGGCTTTCATTGGGCCTCCTATTTACCGTTCCAAAATCTCACACCATTTCAAAGGGCAATGGCTCAGCAGTGGCAAAACTCACCAGTCATGATCCCCCTAAGGGTCCCTACAATGCTAGAAAATTTGGTACTGCTGAGCCATTGCCCTTTGAAAAGATGTGAAATTTTGGAAAGGGAAATAGGGAGGCAATAAAATCCTATGGGGGATTTTACCAATTTTGGACCCCTGTAACTCTGGTTTGCAGAGATGTAGGGACCCCATCTTTTGAATCCAAGTCTAACAATATGTCTTCTACCTGCATGAGACATTTCGTGAGATTCAGACGTTGCTAACGGCCATTGCTGCGATTTATGTACGCCACCATCACTACCATTGAAATAGCCCAAATAAACAGGTTTTTGTGACCCTAGGCTATGACCTCTTCGGCCTAGGGGCCCGAAACTCACCAGTCATGTTCCCCCTAAGGGTCCCTACAATGCTAGAAAATTTGGTACTGCTGAGCCATTGCCCTTTGAAAAGATGTGAGATTTTGGAAAGTGAAATAGGGAGGCAATGAAATCCTATGGGGGATTTTACCAATTTTGGACCCCTGTAACTCTGGTTTGCAGAGATGTAGGGACCCCATCTTTGGAATCCAAGTCTAACAATATGTCTTCTACCTGCATGAGACATTTCGTGAGATTCAGACTTTGCTAACGGCCATTGCTGCGATTTATGTACGTCACCATCACTACCATTGAAATAGCCCAAATAAACAGGTTTTTGTGACCCTAGGCTATGACCTCTTTGGCCTAGGGGCCCGAAACTCACCAGTCATGTTCCCCCTAAGGGTCCCTACAATGCTAGAAAATTTTCCACTGCTGAGTAATTGCCCTTTGAAAAGATGTGAGATTTTGGAACTGTAAATAGGAGGCCCAATGAAAGTCTATGGGGGATTTTACCAATTTTGGACCCCTGTAACTCTGGTTTGCAGAGATGTAGGGAACCCATCTTTGGAGCCCAAGTCTAACAATATGTCTTCTACCTGCATGAGACATTTCGTGAGATTCAGACGTTGCTAACGGCCATTGCTGCCATTTATGTACGTCAGACTCGCCACCATTGAAATTGCCCAAATAAACAGGTTTTGTGACCCTAGGCTATGACCTCTTCGGCCTAGGACTGCATTGAACGCGACCCACGCATTGTGCGCATTCTGGACAACACCAATTACTGGGTTTATACCCTTCTGGATCCACGGTACAAACACAATGTTCCAAAACTGCTTGAAGAAAGAGCCAGACAGGTCAAAATGGAAGAATACCAGCAGGCCCTTGTGGAGACTTTAGAGAGGAGATTGACATCCTCCCCCTCCTCTAGCCAGTTGTACGCCGACAGACTGACTTCCGCAAACCCAGGACGACCAGGAGGGCAGCAAACAACACAAGCCGCAGCTAGTGCCCAAAAGGGAATGGTATCGGCAGTGTCCTTGGAGTGGGAAAATTTTCTGACACCCATGCAGCAGCACACAGAACAGCAAGCGTGCAGATCCACCTCCAACACCGATCGCCTGGAGAAGATGGTCAAGGACTACATGTCAGATGGCGTAGCTGTGTTGAACAATCCATCTGCACCCTTCAACTATTGGGTATCGAAGCTAGACACCTGGCACAAACTGGCAATGTACGCAATAGAGGTGCTGGCTTGCCCGGCAGCCAGCGTTATGTCGGAACGCTGTTTCAGTGCTGCCGGAGGCATCGTCACAGATTGGCGGCGTATCCGCCTCTCCACAGAAAATGCAGACCGTCTGACTCAAATTAAAATGAATCAATCCTGGATTGGAAACGACTACGCAACACTCCCTGACCCCAACCAAGTAACATGAACAATGAACATCTGTGATGGGTTAGCGTTTCCGGTCCCTGTTTATTGAACCTCTCATCTGTATTACATTTATGACTGCATGGCGACAAAATGCAAATTGCTATCCGCACGCTTCTTGTCCTCATGCAAGGCCTGGGTTGTTGTGTCTCAAAGCGTGGCCTTCTCCTCCTGCGCCACCCTCCTCCTGTTCCATCACGTGTGCTGCTGCTGGGTTAGCGTTACCGGTCCCTTTTCCTGGAACCTCTTATATGTATTACATTTATGACTGCATGCCTACAAAAAGCATGTTACCTGTGCAAAGAAAACAGACATTTCCCGCATTTAAAAGACAGTTTTCCCTTTGAAACTTTAAAATCGATTTTCTCAAAAACTATAAGCTCTTTTTGCTAAATTTTTTTTCCTCTTGTACCCACTCCCAAGGTGCACATACCCTGTAAATTTGGGGTATGTAGCATATAAGGAGGCTTTACAAAGCACGAAAGTTCGGGTCCCCATTGACTTCCATTATGTTCGGAGTTCGGCCATGTTCGGCCCGAACCCGAACATCTAGATGTTCGCCCAACACTACACGTGACCCGTTCGGCCAATCACAGCGCTAGCCGAACGTTCGGGTAACGTTCGGCCATGCGCTCTTAGTTCGGCCATATGGCCGAACAGTTTGGCCGAACACCATCAGGTGTTCGGCCGAACCCGAACATCACCCGAACAGGGTGATGTTCTGCAGAACCCTAACAGTGGCGAACACTGTTCGCCCAACACTAATTGTCACACACCACGTTGCCGATCTCCAGCTGGTGCAGGGTCAGCCACTGATCCACCTGTTTGTTAAGAGCAACCAGGACAGCTGGTCTAGTGTGACTCTACGCTTTGAGGCAAGACATGTCTAATATGGCGTGACACTGTCGTACCTGGCATGCAGCATAGGCCCTGGGGAGATGGGGCTGTGTAGCTGGATAGGAGATCACAGCACCAGTAGAGTTGAAGTGCCACTCAGCCAAGGAGGAGGAGGAGGACGACAGCGAAGAGGATGTAGCAGGAGGAGAGGAGGTGGTAGGAGGCCTGCCTGCAAGCCGTGAAGGTGTCACAAGTTGGTCCGCTGCACAGTCACGTACTCCCTGCTTGCCATTGGTCACCAAGTTATGTACCTGACCTGACCGTGCTCGATAGACCAGACATCCATGGTCAGGTGGACCCTTGAGCCAATGCTGTGTGCCAGAAATGACACCACTTGCCTCTCAACCTCACGGTACAGTTTGGGTATCGCCTTTTAGAAAAATAATTGCGGCCTTGTATCTTCCACTGCGGTGTCCCAATGGCCACAAATTTACGGAAGGCCTCAGAGTCCACCAGCTTGTATGGTAACAGCTGGCGAGCTAACAGCTCCCCTACGCCAGCTGTCAGAAGGGGGTGACTGGCAGAAATTTGCTTCTTCCACTCAAAGATTTCCTTCACAGACACCTGGCTGTTGTGGGCAGAAGAGCAGGAACCGCTCAAGGGCAGAGGCGGAGTGGAGGAGGGTAGCTGTGAAGGTGCAAGGGAGAAAGCGGCTGAAGATGCTGCACCTGAAGGAGGAAGAGGAGAAGGAGGGTGGCTTTTCTTTTTAGTGCTACTTTTGCTCAGGTGCTCTTCCCATTGCAGTTTGTGCCTTTTCTCCATGTGCCTTCGTAAGGCACTTGTCCCTACGTGAGTGTTGGCCTTTCCATGGCTCAATTTTTGGAGGCAGAGAGAACAGATGGCATTGCTCCGATCTGAGGCAGATACATTAAAACATTTCCAAACCGCTGAGCCCCCCTGGGGTGATGGCACTATGGTGGCATAAGCAGCTGACGTTAAAGGGCATGTTGGCTGGCTGTACATAGGTGGCGATACATGGCACCGGACGCTGCCACCAGCTGTTTCTGATGACGAGCTCCCCCTGCTTCTTTCAGAAACTCGTCTCCTCCTACTCCTCTCTGATTTCCCCTCTGAACTGTCCCCTTGGTCATCTTTTCTATTAGGAACCCATGTGGGATCCGTATCATCATAATCATCATAATCATCCTGGCCAGCTTCGCTTGCCTCAGACACCTCCAAAACAGCACCAACAGCAGGTACTTCATCATCCTCCTCATCACACATTACGGCCATAGTGTCGCCACCTAACTCAGACATATGAGGTGGTGTAACTTGCTTAGCGCCTTCATCTGGTTGTAACAATAATGGCTGTGAATCATTTAATTCCCCACCAATTAACTCCTGTGAAGTGTCAAATGCAACAGAAGTGGTGCTTGTAGTAGTGCTGGTGGCTGGGGAAGATGAGGTGTTCTGTGTTAAATGGTCAACCACATCCTGACAATACACACAGACAGGTAGTGGACAGGCACAGTGACACTGCGTGTGCTCAACTCACGTAATTAGGTGGGTGGGTGCACTGTGAACAACAGGTAGGTAGGTAGGTATATGCAGTGATGGGAATTACAATGTGCACCTGTCACACAGAGACAGGTAGCAGACAGGCACAGTGACACTGCATGCGCTCAACTCACGTAGATAGGTGGGTGCACTGTGAACAACAGGTAGGTAGGTATATGCAGTGATGGGTATTACAATGTGCACCTGTCACACACACAGGTAGTCACTGAATGTGCTGGGCCTGGCAGTGGCACACACACAGTATGAATTATCAAGGCTGTCTATGCAACACAAGTGTCAGTGGGAAACACACACACAAAAAAAATAACAAGAACAAGATTAGCCCTCAAAAGAGCTGTTGTGGGGTGCTATTTTAGCAATAAGAATCAGCAAGGAGCCAGCTAACAAGCCTACAAGAGCCTAACTAATCTTTCCCTATGAGAGTCTGCAGTAGCAGCAGCAGCAGCTGTCCCTTCTCTATTTACTGCAGGCACATGAGTGAGTAAAATGGCCGGCGATGCCTGCCTTTTATAAGGGGGGTGTGGCTCCAGGAGGGAGTGTAGCCCGATTGGCTACAATGTGCCTGCTGACTGTGATGGGGCGAACTGAACTTCCGGAAAAGTTTGCGGCTCTCCGCGATTGCGAACAGCCGGAAGTTCGCTCGGGAACCATTCGCCGACGAACCGTTCGGGCCATCTCTATTGGTAAAATGGCAATCGCTGCCGATGAAAATGTATGGTGACCAAATTTACGAGAACATCGGCAAATATTAATTTATAAACCCATCTGGTCCAAGAGCTTTATTACGCTTCAGCAATTTTATTGCATCAAGAATTTCCTGTGTTGTTATTGTAAGGTTGACAGATTGGTTTCAATAATCTGTCAAAACAAGAACAAAAAGAGAATTTAACATTATTTTATATGTTGTTCCATAGTTTGAGGAGTGTCCCTATCCAGTCCATATATATATATTAGAAATTTCAAAGAAACATCTGCAATTTGCTTAGTAACTCCATGTCAAGTTTTGAGATTAATAAGGAATGGAATACATATTTTAGCCTGAGCCTGCTTAAAGGAATACTATCGATACCCAAGTGTTCTAAAATGACAATGTACAAATAATGTCTAAGTAGCTGTGTAAACATTTTCCTACTTTTCATGTTAAATATCAGAGGCAAAAGCTGTAATTTATTGAGGGTAGGATTTAGCTATATTGGGACAAATCAATTTTGTGCCAGTGCAACACATCAGTTTCCCTGTCCTGAACCTGTTGGTTCATGTATTACCATTACCAGAGGTCAGAGATGCAAAAAAAGTCTGTACGTTTTTGTGATCTGTTCACTCCTTCTCTTTTTTTTGTGGCATCCACCTCCATCATGTCCTCATGCTATGCCCAGGTCAATAAAGCTGTCAATGACCACAGGGAAATGTCACTTTGGGCCCTTTTTGGTAGATCTGAGATGGAGATCCTACCCTACATGTCCATCTCTTCAGCTAGCAGCCACAACTCCCCCCCCCCCCCCCAACAGGAATGTTTTTAGGCATAGACAAACCAGACATATGCCATGGTGACAGTTGCTTGGGGGCACCTAGGACCTATTTTAGCAGACTTTATGTTTTATGCAATTTGTATGCACAACTGCTAGTACCATTAACATATGGATGAATGGTAATCCTAACACCTATCTTAACATTCACAGAAATTATTTGTTATGCGGCTTGAGTGAGTTTTTGGAGCCAGTGAGGTGTATTTGGCACCAGTTATAATACATCCTTTAAAGATGTTTTGAGAAACAATCATTTTGTATCTAACCTATTAATTCATTATTGCTGCCTGCAAAGCCAATTAATGCAAGCTATGGACTTCCTATTAATACGTTTAGGGGTGGGGGACAGGCAACAACTGCCTTGCCTGGGTACCAAAATGCCCAGAAACAGTCCTGATTGAGGAAGACCACTTACAGTAAGTCACACAGACTGATCATTACTTGTAGTAACAAGTAACTGGAGGTGATGAATGAGATGCTATTTTTTTAAAAGATGCAAATTTTGCTGCCATTCATAAGCAAATAAAAAGAATTGTCTTAACTTTAAGCAGCTTTATTTGATCAAACTCAGTCTGCATACACAGTGCAATACCATAAGCAACACATCATTAAATGATTACACTTTATTCATTATCTCTATTAGTAATACAGAAGATTATTAGCTGGGTGTAATGCAACATTATTTTACTGTGCAACTAGAAGAAAAACTGACTTGGTTGGCTCAGTTTGAGCCACCTCTCCCACTGCTTTATACTTCTTTGTATTTAAGAAGCAATCATGCTTTTCTCAATGTCATAGAGTCTCTGATAAGATGGAAAGCAGTAATACGTGTGGCATAATATGAGTAATGTAGCTGGTATCTTAGGATGTAAAAGGCTACAAGGAGAAAAAAAGGACAAGGCATTGAAATCCCTCTTTACTAATGTTACATTTCCTTCAAATAATTGTGCATACATATAGTTAAATGGCACAGTGTGCTTCGCTGACACAATTTTGATGTTTACAGAGTAGATCCATTATCACAACACGCAAGATTTTGTTATTTGATGTATGACAGACTTAAACTAATGACCGATTTAATATCCAGATTGCAGCATGTTTGAACTCTATGACTTTGCTTTATCTCTGCTATAATGCTGGCAGAGAAGCTTACTATAGAAGCTTTGTCTTTACAGCCTTTCCACATCGCCAAACAGCAAATCTTCACTGTGGCTGAATATCAACAACCACGAAGTTAAAATATAATTTCTTCATTGTTATGAAAACAAGAAATGGTGAAGAAATTCTAACCCCTAATTTCAGATTTGTACATTAGAAAGATTTTGGCAAACATTTTAGCTTTCTCACCTTGTTTTTATGTGGCCAAAAGAACAGTCATTTTAAAATTAGAATGTGGCAGATGCCACAATGAGTTGCTTACTCAGAGTCAGAGTATGCAAGAACATGCTTTCTGAAGTGTGCAGGAAAACTCATGCTGTGTCTTTGTCAGAGCTGTTACTGTATTCTCCCTCCCATTGATACAGAAGCCCCTCCTCCAGAGCAGCTGTTGTTGTGCCACATATGTTATGGGAGGGTGGAGTCATCCTGGCCATGCTGTTATGGCTGGTCATAGTGGCCACACTTTTTACATGAACCCTGGCAGTTGGGCCACCTGGCTGTGGGTCTCCACTGATGTGGCGGGAGAGTTGGATATGAGGCGGACACAATTTTTATAATTTTTTTATTACATTTTTATACATTTTTGCAGCACAAATGGGCACAAACTTAGCACTTACTAAGCATGATGGGGGAGAGGGGCGTGGCTACAGAGCTGCATGGACGCTTAGCCTTGTAGCTCTGTGTTTTATCACTGATTACAGCGGCCCAAAGCATTTTTTATTCAAAGAAAATGTCACGATCGGTGTAGCAGAGAGAGGGTCTGATTACCGGTGAACTGCAGTATCACCGAGAATGCAGAATATACCTGATTATCGATGATCTGCAGTATCACCGATAATCCGATATAACGCTAACCTCTGAACACCTGAGTAGTGTAAGTGCTTGGTGCAACAGTAATACCTTGAGGACTAAGCCTCAGAAACAAGTGCCGTACAGTATGAAGTACTGCAGCAATACATATTCCTTCCGAAGGCCTGGACTCTCCCGGGGGAGGAGTCAGGCGGAGCGTAGGAAGGACAGAACGAGAGTGACACCTAGGAGAGAGTGTCACTAACAGATCTGGGAACTGCCTCTAACAGTAAGGTCAGTTCTCGAAGTCAGGCAAGCCAGGTCGTAACACACGGACAAATACAGTACAGATTCAGAACGCAGAGACGGAGACTAATAAACAAGCAGGGTTCGGCAACAGGGTACCAGAAATATCGGGGTACAGAATCAGGAGTCAGATGCAGAGTCTAAGAGCGAGCCGAGGTTCGGCAACAGGGTATCAGAATGACAAGGTACAAGATCAGAATACAGAAGAATAGTAACAAGCTTGGGGAATCTGAGGAGCGAGTTCCCAATGAATACAGGATGGGCCCCGAGGCAGCAAATACAGAGCTGGCCCTGTGGAGCAGGTGCCCAACAAATACAGAGCTGGCCCTATGGGGCAGGTGCCCAGCAAATATAGAGCTGGCCCTGTGGAGCAGGTGCCCAGCACATACAGAACTGGCCCTGTGGAGCAGGTGCCCAGAACATACAAAGCTGGCCCTGTGGAGCAGGTGCCCAGAACATACAAAGCTGGCCCTGTGGAGCAGGTGCCCAGAACATACAAGGCATGAACTATCTCCTAGTGATAGAGATAGTTCTCAGGGTCAGGAAGGCCCTGGGGCGCAGGTGCCCAGCAAATACAGAGCTGGCCCTGTGGCGCAGGTGCCCAACGAATACAGAGCTGGCCCTGTGAAGCAGGTGCCCAGTACATACAGAACTGGCCCTGTGGAGCAGGTGCCCAGAACATACAAAGCATGAACTATCTCCTAGTGATAGAGATAGTTCTCAGAGTCAGGAAGGCCCTGGGGCGCAGGTGCCCAGCGAATACAGAGCTGGCCCTGTGGAGCAGGTGCCCAGCGAATACAGAGCTGGCCCTGTGAAGCAGGTGCCCAGCACATACAGAACTGGCCCTGTGAAGCAGGTGCCCAGCGAATACAGAGCTGGCCCTGTGAAGCAGGTGCCCAGCACATACAGAGCTGGCCCTGTGAAGCAGGTGCCCAGCACATACAAGGCATGAACTATCTCCTAGTGATAGAGATAGTTCTCAGGGTCGGGAAGGCCAGGTCGGCAACTCACAGACAAACAAAGTACAGGATCAGAAGACAGAGGCAGTGTAGTCAGACAGGCAGAAAGTCATAACAGATAATCACAATCAAACTAGTACTTTAGACTATCAAGAGAATCTAGCTAAGTGTAGGATTACAGCTCCAGCTGGTCCCGGCACACTTTCGGATCTGACTAAGGGTCTGCGTGCTACCACGAAGTGATTGCAACGACAGGCAACCAGCAACTGACTAAGCAGCAGAATATATAGTTGCTGGACTCTGCTGCCCCGCCCGAACCATTCAGCCAATCATGAGTCCTGCAGGAATCAGCTGACCTTCCTGATCAGCTGACACTTCCTCTGCAGGTATAAAGGTCCTGAATTCAGGCCCGCGCGAGCATAGCTCTCCATCTGCCTAAGTGCACTAACAGACCCAGCCACACCAAGCACACGCTGCTGCATGCAAACAGCCGCTTTGCTGTCAGGACATGCGTCGGCTTTTCTGCGTTCCACCACACACCCAGACGCGAGCAAACCGCCGCATAGGACGCGGAGTCAGCCGCCTAGCTCTTGGCACACGCGGCGGCTTTCCGCGTTTCCTCACAGTACCCCTCCCCTGAGGCGTGGACTCCGGACACGCCCCAGACAGATCCCCAGGAGACAAATGATAGCGACGTCAGCTACCAAAGTCGAGGACCGTCCTGTGTCAGATTCAGGATTTTGGAACAAGGCATAAATGTGATAGTCACTAAATTCCTTGCATCCAGAACATAAATACAACCTTTCACAGGTGCGAGATTCTCAGGAGTGACAACCGGTGGATCAGGCGAAAAACATTTCCCACACTCAGAACATGAATACGTTTTCTCATCGGTGTGAGACTTCCAATGACTGAGAAGTTCAGTGTTATTTACAAAACATCTTACACACTCAGGAGATGAATAAAGCTATCCCCCGCAGTGTGAGTTTCTACGATTGACAAGATTTGTGTTATGTTTAAAACATTTCCCACACTCAGAACATTAATGTAATTTCCCATCAGTGTGAGACTTCCCATGACTGAGAAGTTCTTCCTCACATAAAGAACACCAGTACAACTTCTCACCAGTGTGAGATTTCCCATGAGCTACAGGCGGTAGTTCGGGTACAAAAGGGACCCCACACTCAAAACATGAATACGTTTTCTCATTGGTGTGAGACTTCCCATGACTGAGAAGTTTCTCCTCACATACAGGACACACGTATAATTTCTCACCTGTGTGAGATTTCCCATTAGTCACAGGTCGTCCCTCAGGTACAAAAGAGTCCCCACACTTAGAACATAAATATATGTATCCCTTAAAGTGGGGCCTACTATGATTAACAAGATCTAAATTATGCTCAGAACATGAATGTGGTTTCTTGTTACTTAGAATCTGGTCAGATGATGGAGCTGAAGACTGTACAGTTTCAGACTCCTGAACTCGATTTGCTGCAATAAGCAAGCTTGACCCTTGCACAGCAGATTCATGACTATAGATAGAGCCATCACTCTCATAAAGTTCGGAAATGTTATCCGCATAGTAGCTCTCTATCTGTTGTTCCTCAAAACTAATCTCTGATCCCAGTGAGGTCGCACTTCCCCTATACGAGTTTTCACCAGAATGCAATTCCTCAGGAATAATAGGTGGTGCAGGATGTACGTGGGACTTTCTATGATTGAGGAGATCTGCATAATATACAAAATCCTCTTTACACTGTGAACATGGAAAAGATTTATCAGACGGACGGGAGGTATCTAAATCGGGGAAAGACTTGAGCGACAGACTTCCCACCAGGAGTTTAGATACACCAGCACATGGTTTCTGGAGACCGGGATCCGAACTAGCACCAGATCCCATATTTCCCGGGGATGGCGCAGCAGACTCCTTAGAACTCGGGCCTCTCACCATCCCCCCAAAAAATTTTCTTGACTTTTTCCTGCAATCTCGTACCCAATGGTCATGTTGTCCGCAATAGAAGCAAAGACCCTCTAGGCGTCTTCGCGTCCTCTCTGATTCAGATAACCTAGAGTGGTGCCCTACGAATTTCCCTGGTGAGGGTACTCTAGATTGAATTACAGAGGGGGGTGACACTGGTGCAACAGAGTTTGAAATCCACTTAATTGACTCAGTCAGTTGGTTAACCTGAGTCTGTAATGTATCAACCGCTTTCCTAACCTCCTTAAGAGTAGCGGTTAACACATCGATCCGTTCATCAAGTGTCACCATGTTTTTTTTTGGGCCTGTCGTTCTGTCACGATCGGTGTAGCAGAGAGAGGGTCTGATTACCGGTGAACTGCAGTATCACCGAGAATGCAGAATATACACGATTATCGATGATCTGCAGTATCACCGATAATCCGATATAACGCTAACCTCTGAACACCTGAGTAGTGTAAGTGCTTGGTGCAACAGTAATACCTTGAGGACTAAGCCTCAGAAACAAGTGCCGTACAGTATGAAGTACTGCAGCAATACATATTCCTTCCGAAGGCCTGGACTCTCCCGGGGGAGGAGTCAGGCGGAGCGTAGGAAGGACAGAACGAGAGTGACACCTAGGAGAGAGTGTCACTAACAGATCTGAGAACTGCCTCTAACAGTAAGGTCAGTTCTCGAAGTCAGGCAAGCCAGGTCGTAACACACGGACAAATACAGTACAGATTCAGAACGCAGAGGCGGAGACTAATAAACAAGCAGGGTTCGGCAACAGGGTACCAGAAATATCGGGGTACAGAATCAGGAGTCAGATGCAGAGTCTAAGAGCGAGCCGAGGTTCGGCAACAGGGTATCAGAATGACAAGGTACAAGATCAGAATACAGAAGAATAGTAACAAGCTTGGGGAATCTGAGGAGCGAGTTCCCAATGAATACAGGATGGGCCCCGAGGCAGCAAATACAGAGCTGGCCCTGTGGAGCAGGTGCCCAACAAATACAGAGCTGGCCCTATGGGGCAGGTGCCCAGCAAATACAGAGCTGGCCCTGTGGAGCAGGTGCCCAGCACATACAGAACTGGCCCTGTGGAGCAGGTGCCCAGAACATACAAAGCTGGCCCTGTGGAGCAGGTGCCCAGAACATACAAAGCTGGCCCTGTGGAGCAGGTGCCCAGAACATACAAGGCATGAACTATCTCCTAGTGATAGAGATAGTTCTCAGGGTCAGGAAGGCCCTGGGGCGCAGGTGCCCAGCAAATACAGAGCTGGCCCTGTGGCGCAGGTGCCCAACGAATACAGAGCTGGCCCTGTGAAGCAGGTGCCCAGTACATACAGAACTGGCCCTGTGAAGCAGGTGCCCAGAACATACAAAGCATGAACTATCTCCTAGTGATAGAGATAGTTCTCAGGGTCAGGAAGGCCCTGGGGCGCAGGTGCCCAGCGAATACAGAGCTGGCCCTGTGGAGCAGGTGCCCAGTGAATACAGAGCTGGCCCTGTGAAGCAGGTGCCCAGCACATACAGAGCTGGCCCTGTGAAGCAGGTGCCCAGCGAATACAGAGCTGGCCCTGTGAAGCAGGTGCCCAGCACATACAGAGCTGGCCCTGTGAAGCAGGTGCCCAGCACATACAAGGCATGAACTATCTCCTAGTGATAGAGATAGTTCTCAGGGTCGGGAAGGCCAGGTCGGCAACTCACAGACAAACAAAGTACAGGATCAGAAGACAGAGGCAGTGTAGTCAGACAGGCAGAAAGTCATAACAGATAATCACAATCAAACTAGTACTTTAGACTATCAAGAGAATCTAGCTAAGTGTAGGATTACAGCTCCAGCTGGTCCCGGCACACTTTCGCATCTGACTAAGGGTCTGCGTGCTACCACGAAGTGATTGCAATGACAGGCAACCAGCAACTGACTAAGCAGCAGAATATATAGTTGCTGGACTCTGCTGCCCCGCCCGAACCATTCAGCCAATCATGAGTCCTGCAGGAATCAGCTGACCTTCCTGATCAGCTGACACTTCCTCTGCAGGTATAAAGGTCCTGAATTCAGGCCCGCGCGAGCATAGCTCTCCATCTGCCTAAGTGCACTAACAGACCCAGCCACACCAAGCACACGCTGCTGCATGCAAACAGCCGCTTTGCTGTCAGGACATGCGGCGGCTTTTCTGCGTTCCACCACACACCCAGATGCGAGCAAACCGCCGCATAGGACGCGGAGTCAGCCGCCTAGCTCTTGGCACACGCGGCGGCTTTCCGCGTTTCCTCACAGAAAAGTATCAAATTTGTGCAGGACTACTTCTGGAAGCCATGGAATATCGCAGGGTGAAGTATAAGCACAACAGGGAAAGTCCAAGACCGATTAAACTTTTAGACTGGTTCAGCAGTGCGAACGAAGATGGTGCCCGCCATGAGGAAGAAGGATTCCAGCGCTACTCTTCCCCGCAAGCTTCCCAGAGTCTCAACTTGCTGCTCACGCCAACTTACACCGCTCAGACCCCACAAGCTGCAGGAATACAAGTGGGAGACAGCGGCAACACATCGCCGGACACTCCTACATCTAGAAGCCTGGTGAAGTCTAAAGCGTGCACGGAGCAGCAAAGTGCCCAGGTAGGACAATCTCTAAACCCTCACATCACAGAGGAAGATTCACCAGACACCCTGGCAGATTTTCCAACATCAGATCAACCGATCTCACAAAACTTTTTTTAAAGAATTTATGCTCTCGTTTAGGAGCTCGATTCATAATGAAGAAACCTGATTCCATGCAAGGGGATCAAGAAGCTGTAACGCAAAAGACTTACTACAGAATAATCTGCTTTGCTAATATGTAACGAACTGTATCTGTATATCTGTGTGATGATTTGCTCAGCTGCCTGTGCAGACAGGCAGCTTTTTGACCATTGTGTAGGTTTGCATGCTGCAGGACTCTGGAAAGAAGAGCTTCTGTCAGTTTTGCAGCTTGTGCTTGCTGAGGAATTTGCATACGTTGTCATGCAAATTGCCTGGCCACATTCATTGGAGGCGTGTACTATAAGTACTATGTCTTTCCCACAATGCTTCGCTGGTCATAAGGATTTCGTCCTATGTAACACTCCTGGTGGGGTGTCAGCCTTACTCTCTGTTTGAAGATCAGCTTAGAGTAATTCCTGAATCTGCGCTAGGCAGGTTTTCCCTAGTGCAGTTAGGATTGTTTATCTGTTTGTTTGTTCTGTTGCCATTGTCCTGTCCCAACGGTGGTCGACAGGAAATGGTCCTGATCTCTGTTCTTGGAGTATAGCTGGTGCAGCGGTTGCTACCAGCTATCTCTTCTGTTCTGTCTCCTGGGATCGCGCTAGCCACTTTTCGCTAGCGCTGTGGATCCTTCTGTTCTGTCTCCTGGGATCATGCTAGCCACTTTCCGCTAGTGCTGTGGATCCTATCTCTCGCTTGTCCCTGTTTTCGTGTGTCTGTCTTGTCTGCTACGCTTGCTCGGTGAGGTAACCGTTAAGCAAGCGCTCGCGTCCTCTGTTTCATGTTTGTCTGTTAATGGTTAGTTAGGCGTGCTTGTCTCTATTGTGCTTATCACGTGGAGACCGCGCATAACCACGTGCACTGTTGCGAATGAGTGCGGTGTTCGCGGTTAGCTAGCGTTTGTTGTTTTCCGTATCTCCTCATTGTATTATTTGCCTTAGCCTTTGCTACCCTCGTATTCTGTTCTGATCTGCCTTGTGTCATGTGTGGCGATCGCACCTCTCGCGATCGCGTTCCTATTTCATATCTGCTGTTGTATGTGCGCAGTCGCGGGGTGGCGACTGGATTGGCGCACACACATACAACCTGTCCCTTTGCTCGTTCTCATTCGCAATCGCCTCTCTTGCGATTGCGTTCTGCGCTTCGTACAATTCCTGCCTGGCATTTGTGGAGGTACAGAGGATTGGTTCCTCTGCACTCCCCAGCGCCATCTGCCGACAGGAATTTCCCTCTACAGGTGCGTAGCACCTTTTGCTGGGTGCCTGCAATTACACGCTTGTGGAGGATTTCCGCCGTGTCAGCGCACGCGTTGTGCGCTGATCACAGAGAAAGTTCCACAATCGCTACAATCTGTTTACTCGGTACACACTCTTAAACTCTGAAGTTGGCCTAAGGAGCTCTATCTCCAATGCTGTTGCTGTGCTGAGAGTCGTGTTTGCAGCTCTTACTAATGAGTTGCTGGTGCCGGAGTGAAACTTATAATTTCTAACAGTGGTGCCGTTAAACCCAAGTGCTGTCTAGTGAAACAGGCAGACAAGGGCCAGGGGCCGAAGTTTTCCAGAAATACCACAGTGAAACAAGCGGAGTAGACATGGACAGGCTTATCGAGCAGATAAGTGGTGTGCGTGAGCCAGCAGTGGGGCTGCAGTTCGAGGTAATCAGCGGCGAAACTCTTGGAATTTAAAGTTAAGCTGCAGGTGCACATGCAGTTAAAAGCCTAAACAGGATCGCAAGTTGCGTTAGAAATCCCAGGCCGGCGAGCAACTGCCGCGGGGGAGGCCGATCCACTGAGCGGAGTGAGACTCAGGAGCTCCAGGTGCGTCCAGACAGAGGTTCGTGGGAAAGTTGCTACAGCTGATCGAACTGGCAGACGAATAGAACGTCTGCTAACCAGGCGAGTATGATGTTTTGTTTATTTGGTGTTATAATGTGTTTTTTGTGGGCTGCGGACTCCAGTGTAAGTTCAGCGCAGTGAGTTTACAGTTTCTGTCTGTATATTTTTATTATTATTTATTATGTTTCTGGCTGCGAACTTTTCTCCCCCTCCGGCGCATTCTGGAGGGGAGGGGGGATCCAGTGTGGCGTACATGTGTTTGTCCATACGCAGGCTTGTTTTTTCACTTGACATCTGTAAGCTGGGTTTTTTTTTTCATCTCTGTCTTTCTTTCGTTTTCTCTGGGAGGCTGTGGTTTGGGTTTTTTTTTCCTCTCTCTCTCTCTCTCTCTCTCTCTCTCTCTCTCTCTCTCTCTCTCTCTCGTGTTCACTAGGGGGGAGGAGGAGGGAGGAGAGCTGGTTCCAGTTCTGTGCTACATGTGTTATTTTTCTGTAATCTCTGCATAGTTCAGGGCTATTTGTTATGTTATATTTATGCTGTCCGAAGAGCGTAAGTTTCATCTGGCTGTATTATTAGTTGAATGGAGCAGTACAGCGCCCCCCTCTTTTCTAGTATTTTACAGAGTAGCATGTTGAGACAGGTTGGGCCAGCTGCGACTAATGTTAGTTTCAGAAGAAGTTTTGTAATTGGGATTGTAATGGTTAAGGTGTTGTTTAGAGTTACAAAGCAATGGTTTTGGTGTGAGAAGAGGACACAGCACACTCTAGTAGTTCTGAGTTATGGGATGGTAGAGATAATATAGGCAGTCTACTGAGTATCTCGGATCCCAGGGTATTTTCCCTAGAGTCTGAGCTCAGGGAAAGGAATGCCAGAATACGGGAACCAAGCAGTTGCTATGTGAATAGCATGGTTACCGATAGGAAGTGGTTTTACAGCAAGGGGCATGGAACCACATAGCAGTCAGATATTTCCCAGGAAGTGACTTGCAAGAGCAGATCAGGGAAGTATCTGTACTGGGTTACTTATGGGATTATTCCTTTAAGTGAGGCACCTTAAGGAGGGGTGCAGCATGAGTTCCCAATAGAGAAAAGGGGGAACAGTGCATCAGGGGTGCCGGAGTTGGAAAAAAAGGGAGTTGACCAATCCAGGTATCCGTCGCCACGGCTGCAGAGCGGTAAAGTTTTTTCCGGTTTTTGTCGTGGACAGGGCCAGAGCTTGACAAAGAGGTCAATGCTGGGCTGGGGCTGTTTGTGCATTTTTTTTCTACACTGATTGGTCAAATATATTTTTTCCAGCTCCTACCAAGTGTAGCACAAAGAACAGAACTGACAGCAGTTCATGGGGCAATTATAAAGATGAAGGAATTGCCATTTACAGAGTGACAGTGTATCAGTACAGTGTTTGCCATATGACTACCTACCAAGTGGGCATTCAGGGATCCGCATACAGGCATATGACGCTGGAATGCTTAGCCCTGCACCCTGTGTAGTTTAAGTGCAAAGCGCTCCTTCCTACAGGGAGGCAGCCATTTCTTGTAGTATGGAGTTAGTAGCATTGGCAAACATTGGTCAGATGGTACAACAAACAGGACTTCTAGCTGAGCTGGTAGTGCTCAATGAAGTTCTAGGTAAGTAAATGTGTAAATGTGTAAGAGCATTGCAGGCTCCTCTGCAAAGCAGCAACAGGTGTGGGGCATCTGTACTCTGTGCATACTACGGCCGAGTATGTACAGAAGGGGGGATGTGGGAAGAGTTTGCAATGAGGAGAGAGGTTCCAAAGGTGAAGTCCGCGGGAGCATATTTTAAACAGGTAAGTACTTAGGATAGTACTTAGGTAGGGGAGAGAAGTTTAACTCCAGTCTACCAAAAAGAGTATACAGAGTTCATGAGAACCATAAAGCAACGAGATTAATTACGGTATATATTGATCAATCTAACGTGTACGGAGTACAAGCCACAGGGCGAATCCAAAATCATTAATAAGAATTGATTTGTTTGCATTTCGATTTCAGGCGTTTGGCAATATGGAAGCAAGAAAGCTGAGGTGCTGGCAGCCGAGACAGAGATGTCAGTCGGATAAGCAAAAGGTTCCAGATGCCAATCAGAGTTTGGAGAACAGCGAAATTCCTGAGATCGGAAAGAGACTAAAAAAACGGACCGAGCAAAGCATAATGCAAATTGCTAATGTTTTTCTTTCCCAAGGAGGTGCTTTTATAGTGAAGAGTACCGTGCTGATGGTGATCCTAAGCTGCCATTCCATCCTAGGAAACCGAAGAGAGGACATTCTCATGAACAACAAGGGGTTAATGAGAAAACCAGGCCCAAGCATGTTAATGTTTGGGGAAAAAAAGGCTGATCCTCTTCCACTTTCCTCTGATTGGCACGTGGGGACCAAGCAGGGAAGGAGGAATAGATCACTAGTGCCAGGTGCAAACAAGTTTCATGGCACAATGTTGGTGAAAGGTTTGAAGGGTCAGGTGTGCTGGAGGTTTGAATTGAACGGCAGTGTAAATTTACTCTTGAATGTCACACTCCCAGAACCCACACACCGATCCAAAGTTTTGTTAAAAGGTACATTGCAGTACAATGGGTACATGCAAAAAGTGGAGTGTGTGGTTCAGGAGTACCTTGTCTTGGTTATCCAGAGTGAGATAGTTCCAGATTGGAGAGGAACGAGCAGTAAGCATCACTTCTCCTACAGGAGAGATGCAGGGGACAACATCACACTCTGGAGCTACCAACAGAGAGTGTCTCTGAAACAACTATACACACGTAAAGGCTGGAAAGCCGAGGGTTTGTGGTTCTCAAAACAAGAAGTAAAAATTGAGATCCAGCCACAGTTTCAGGTGACCAAGAGGGTGGGGAGAGCAATCCCAAGGAAGGCAGTGTCAACACAGGTAACATCCTCACTACATGGGTCACAACACGAGACAATAAGGGTTAGCATGGGATGTGAGTTTAATGGATCAGGGGACTTTTTGGAGTAGAAAGGTAGAATCCTGGAATACATCAGGTAACACCCCGGGGACTCTCTATTAGTGTTGGGCGAACAGTGTTCGCCACTGTTCGGGTTCTGCAGAACATCACCCTGTTCGGCCGAACACCTAATGGTGTTCGGCCAAACTGTTCGGGTTCGCCCGAACTGCTCAATGGCCGGCCGAACAGGGCCCCTGTTCGGCCGAACAGGGCCCTGTTCAGCCGAATACGGCCCCCCTATGGGGTCGCAGGCATAAGGGGGGAGCATGCCCCGATCGCGGGGTGGGGGGTCGGAAATTCCCCCCACCCCCTCCGCTAGCGCTCCCCCCTCTGCCCGCTTCCCCATGAAAAAAGTTTAATGCAATAGTACCGGTGGCTGGCAGTGGAGTGAGGAGGAGGAGTCCGAGTAGGAGAGTGACGCGTTGAGGCCGGGCAGCGGGCGGTTCAGCGGTAGTACCCTTGTGGTACTTCCGCCCTTTCTCTGACCTCACGTCCTCTACGTGATGACGCATACGAGGGTACGCATGACTCGTACCCTCGTATGCAGAGGACGTGAGGTCAGAGAAAGGGCGGAAGTACCACAAGGGTACTACCGCTGAACCGCCCGCTGCCCGGCCTCAACGCGTCACTCTCCTACTCGGACTCCTCCTCCTCCTCACTTCACTGCCAGCCACCAGTACTATTTAACTTGCATTAAACTTTTTTTATGGGGAAGCGGGCAGAGGGGGGAGCGCTAGCGGAGGGGGTGGGGGGAATTTCCGACCCCCCCGCAATCGGGGCATGCTCCCCCCTTATGCCTGCGACCCCATAGGGCCCCCAAAATGGGCATGTTCGGGGGTCCCATAGACTTCCATTGAGTTCGGGGTTCGGGCCGAACATGCCAAACATCTGGCCCATGTTCAGCCTGTTCGGCCCAAACCCGAACATCCAGGTGTTTGCCCAACACTACTCTCTATGACGGAAGGGTGATGGGACTAAAACCGGGGAGTTTTAAAATAGCGCCCTTAGTCCGGGAGGATGAAGGACCATGGACATACGTTTTTTGCATCCCACAGTCCCTAGAGTTTAAAGGTCCAAATAGATCTTGCATTATGAGAAGGGGAACCGTGACAGTAAAAGTGGGGGTTCCCACAACTCCTAAAGCTCAGGTAGTCACCCTGCCAGTGACTACCCAGGAACCCTACCTACCGTCATGTGATACACATCAGGTTGTAAAAAGTGGCCCTTTTCAGTTAAATCAACTGAGGGCGACTCCAGTTATTATGGAGGCCCAGCTTCAATTGATCACTTGGCAGATTAACTTAGAAGAGTGGGTAATATCTAATATCTACCCTAACTGCAGGACTGTCACTGCCACCCTGGTACAGGCTTTTAGGTCATGGGCACATTCCACAGGGAATAGTGTAGCCAGAAGAAGGTCCTGGGATTTAGTAGATACATTCTTGGGAGGCATGGGCGCTGGAATGGGGGTAGCAAACAGTGTAGACATAGAAGGTATGACAGAGGTCATTCAACAATTAGGCACATTGGGACAACAGAATGTGGGTACCCAACATCATCTGAACTTGGTTTTGGAACAGTTAACGCACAACACATATAGAGTTCAGGGGTACACTCAAAGGCACATTCAAATAATTCTTCAGAAGAGGATTGCACATGCTAAGGGTACTGCATTGGAGACAGCATGCCTGTCAATGCAGACCGAGTTGAAAGCAGATTTTAAGATAATGGCTCAAGCCTTTTCAGAAGGTAAAACTCCTTTACAGCTGAGACTTGACAAGGAGAAATTTGTCAATTTTCTGGGGGAAGGATCTTTTGCATGGAGGCACCGAGAGGTGTGGATAAACAAATGGATAGGGTGCGACAATTTTTTATGCACCGCTACTTCCTTAGTTCCTACCGGTGGAGAAGCCCAGGTAGTTTTTCCAGTAGTATCCCTAGGTACACCTGTTTCCTCAACACATGTCTTACACCATGACATGAGATGTCAACGGTTTTTGGTGCTAGACGGGGAGGTGAAACAAGTAGATTTGTCATCATGCTGGCAATTCTCAGAGAGGTGTTTGCTGGGGCAAGTCAGATGTAGTGAGGAAGCTTGCTGGCTCAATAACACAGAATGCGCAGCTGCCATCCAAAAGATCCCTCCTAATGCCAAACCAATATCTCCGATGGCGGAAGGAAAAGTTTGTTTTTTTAAACATGAGGTCTAATAACACATTCATGGTACATTTTCATAATTGTTCCGATAAGGTTGATCTTTCAAGGGGAACATATTGTGTGAGCGGAGATCCCATATGGACCAAGTCCTCAAGGTTTGACTACGTTATTCCTAAAATTGTTAGGAGAATTCTAAAGTTCAAAGCTCCACAGGAAGTGCCCATCCTGAGGGATAACACGCCATGGGACAAATGGGTACAGGATTTGACACAAGATCACAGTTTGTTCAAACGGTTAAACAAACAGAACACTAAACTAGAGGTGATATTTCATCATGATCAAGGTGATCTTAAAGAGGTTGAACACAAATATCAGGTGAGTTTTAGTCTGACCTGGTGGAAAAGGTTTCTGGTGATATTCCAGGGACACTCGGACTGGGCCTCTACAATTCAAAATTTCTTCCTACATCCACTGGTCGTAGTGATGGGGGTGGCAATCTTGGGAATCATTATACAGGTGAGTTTGTGTGTGAAATTACGCAAACAAATTAACACGGTTGAGAGATTGGTGCCTCATAAACCATCTCATGAACCAATATTTCCAAATTAAGGGATATACAGGGTTACGGGTATAAGTTTTAGCAGTACCTATGATGGAGCTGATTGTTTAAAGTCGTTCTTTTAGAAGGCACCTGGCACTGCTCCGTTGTTTAACAGACAAACCACATTTCACTTTTCTGTGATCATGCAAGTGTGTAAGTGATACGCCAGTGACGCAAATGCTGAGAATGTGGTATAGAGGGACTTAGAAGTAGGGCATCCCAAGAGAGTCTGGTTACAGGAAGGCCAAGAGGTCTTGCCCTCTCTCCCAGGGATAACCACCTAGATCAGAGAAGGTGTGTGAGCACGAGCATCGAAAAGTGAAACATAAAGAAAAGAAACCAGGTACTGCTGGGTTCAGAAGCAGTAATCTGCAGATCAAGCCTTTTAGGGGGGATTGTTATAATTTAAGTATTATATGTAGGCCTCAGTTATTTGAACTGAGTTAGTTGAAAGGCTTGATTTGCACAGGGTCTCTTTAAGCATACTTTCTCTGAGAGAAATTATGAAGACCTTTACCAGAAGCAGATTGTCCTCGTCCGAAGGACAGAGACACTATCTGTTCAAATGTACAGACTTTCAGACTGCAAAGGGGAAAACATAGGCCAATATTTAATAAACATAACATTCTTGTATGTAGGGCAAAGAAGTACTCGGAATATTAATCGAGTAGGTGTGTGCCTATGAAGGATCTGAACCAATTATAAGGTTTAGGGGGATGGTTCAGATGATGACACAGTTAACTCTTTCCTTGTCAGTATTAAGGTTCATGATGGGCCAACGGAGGGCAATCTTACTTTCACGCTCTCTATCTACCGACTGGAACCCTAATTACTTTCCTTTATTTATGTAATCTGATATAACGTATGCTGTATATATTAGATGGGTAGGCCTCAGGGCTAAGTAGTTAGATGTAACGTAGGATAGACATAAGAAGAAACCTGATTCCATGCAAGTGGATTAAGAAACTGTAACGCAAAAGACTTACTACAGAATAATCTGCTTTGCTAAGATGTAATGAACTGTATCTGTATATCTGTTTACTGAATAAACACTCTTAAACTCTGAAGTTGGCCTGAAGAGCTCTATCTCCAATGCTGTTGCTGTGCTGAGCTCTTACTAATGAGTTGCTGGTGCCGCAATAAAGGTGTAAAACGTATAATTTCTAACAGATTAAAGGAATAGAACTTGGTGACTCTGAAATAAAACTCAGATTACATGCGGATGACATTTTGTTACATCTAAGAGACCCTCTGATATCCTTACCTAATCTTAAAACCGAACTAGATAGCTTCTGAAAAATTTCCCATTATAAACTTAATGAAAGCAAAATGGTTATTTTGCCTTGTAATTTGGATCAAGAATTAACAACTTCTCCTAAAAATTCAGCTTCTTATTCTTGGAAAAATAAATCCATCAAATACTTAGGAATATATATTACTCCCTCCCTACCTTTACTATTTAAGGAAAACTATGAACCTTGGATCCCCAGACTTAAAAATCAACTAGAAGCTTTATTAAAATTTGAGTTTTCTTGGTTAGGAAGAACAGCAGCCTTTAACATGCTAATATTACCCCAATTATTATATCTTTTTCGTAATTTACCAATAAAAGTACCCAAGATATTTTTTACTAGTCTTCAAAAAATACTAAACAAATTTGTATTAATCAATAAAAATTCTAGATTTTCTATAAAAATTCTAACTCTACACCAATCAGAAATTGGTTTTGGTGTTCCAGACATTGAACTTTACTACAAGGCAACAATTTTGGAACAATCCAGAGCTATATGGTATGAAGATAAGTCCAAACAATGGTTGGAAATAGAACAAAGACAAATATCATACACATCATATAAAAATTTTCTGGAGACAAATCTAACTTGAAAAAATTTGGAAAGAATTTAATAAATTATCCAATAATAATATATTAGCTATCCAATTACACATATCTTTAATCAACTTGTCTAATGTCATAAAAAAATATCCTTTCACAACTGGATAGAAGGTATAGACACGCTGGACAAACTTTTTGGAGAACAAGATTTGAATTTCTTTGAATTTTTATGTAACCATTATAAAATACCTAAGGAAGATGAATATAAATATATAAAATTACAATAACAAAAATATTTCAGATATCATACCCCAACCAAAGTAACTTTTCTTCCTCAAATAAATAAATTGATCCTACAGGAGAACAATCATATTAAGGGTACAGCATTATTTTATAAAACATTATTGAATATCAGAGGAGATACTCCCAGATGGCAATTTAAAAGTTGGCAAACATTTTTTGAAACTGACTTTGATCAAGATGATTAGGATCAAAGCCGGGACAAGGTCCTACAGCACCCAAGGCTGAGGCGCCAAAGTGCGCCCCTACACCCTCCCCACCCCAGCTGTCACACACTGATTAGTATTAGACTAAGAGGTGCCCCAAGGCCCCCAACACCCTAATCTCTAGTTATCTGGCTTGCAGTCACTGCCATGTGTCCCCTTTTCTTATTTCTCTCTGCTTCAAACACAATAGGGGAATGATAGCTGAGTGAGGTGTGTGCCCCCTCCTACACTGTGCCCTGAGGCTGAAGCCTCTCTCGCCTCTGGCTCGGCCCGGCCCTGATTGTGATTCCGCATTTAGATCACTTAAAAAATCATTGCATTCAGTTTCTCACCAAGAAAATCTTATTAAAATGGTCTGGCGTTGGTATTTGACCCCGGAAAAGATCTCTAAATTTGATGCTCAGGTATCACCACTTTGCTGGAGAGAGTGTGGTATGATTGGTTCTTTGGAGCATATTTTTTGGCACTGCCCAAAGATTCAACACATATGGAGTGAAACCGAAAAATTTCTTAAGAAATTACCTGTAAATCTTACAACTATGCCTCCATATATGGCATTATTACACATTAAGAGCTCGATTCACAAAGCGGTGCTAACCTAGTTAGCACGCCTAAATGCTTTGTGCGTGCTAACTAGGGTGCTAAGTAGTTAGCACGCACAAAGCTTTAAGAAATCGCGTGCAAAGTTATGCGCGCAAAACGTTACGCGCGTAAACCTTTATGCGTGCATAAAGGTTTACTGTGCGCATAAAGGTTTACGCGCGTAAAGTTTTGCACACATAACTTTGCGCGTGATTCGTTTCGCACGCAAAAAGCTCTTTTAGGCGTGCTAAGGGGATTTTCACAGGCGTGCTAACAGTTAGCACCGTTTTGTGAATCAAGCCCTAAAACTATTGACCTTCCTCCAAAAGAAAGATATATATTTAATCATATATTTCTAGCAGTAAGAACAAATGTAATAGATAATTGGAAGTCTAAATACATCCCTAAATTTGAAGATATCCTTAAAACTGTGGAGTTTAATTTACTTGCTGAAAAGTCATGGGCAAGATCCGGTAATCTGAATACTTTTTTGAAAAAATCGTTCTTATGGTCTACAATATTCCCTCAAACTAAATTATCTGAATTTTAAAAATGTAACACAACAACTATCCTCTCACAATTTCTCTTAATATACAATGACTCTATAAAAAGATCATCAGATAATATAATTTAAGATCATTCTCTCTGCAGTGTCCTGTTGGACAATATCTCCTCCTATTTTTCTCTTTTTCCTGTCTTCTTCCTTTTCTTTTTCTTCTAACTTAAGCTTAATATAGAAGGTTAATTAGACAACAACTGAATTGGGTTTTTCAAGATTTAATTCTATATAATATATCACTCATTTAATAGTTAACTACATAATAAATGTTCAATAAATGTTACTATTTGTTTGTATGTTGTTTGTATGTTGTTTGTTTGTTGGCTGATGGTGTAATGGTTAAGGGCTCTGCCTCTGACACAGGAGACCAGGGTTCGAATCTCGGCTCTGCCTGTTCAGTAAGCCAGCACTAATTCAGTAGGAGACTGTGGACTGTTGCAGCCTCTTGCAGGATTCCACCATGCACAAACAGGGGTAGTGACCAGTTTTTCCCATACAACCAGTCTGTTGCTCAGGCTTTATTTTGCAAGTTGCTCAAAACAATAAACAAAAAGGAAAATAAACATAGCCGTCTGGCTCCTGCCTACCTCACTCAGCAGTCCTGTCTATACTAGCAACACAAATATATTTGATCACAGTCCATGAAACAAAACAGAGCAACTTACAGTTTAGCAGGTTTGCAATTACTCACAGAGCTCCTTTTCCTTGCAGCTTTCAGGCAGACTGCATACAGGAAAGCTCTCCCATTGTCCAGCCTGCTAACTTAAGTACTACACCTGTGTGAGCAGCACACAGATAGGAAAAACCCGGACTGGCTCCAGGTGGTCAGGGAACCCACCCAGCTCTTCCCTGACCGGCTCCAGGACCCTAGACTGGTTTTCTTTTTCCCAATAGGCTTCAGGAAAGAAGAAAACAACAATATTCCTGGAGCCTTTTAACACATGAAGTGCTGGAATCGTGGTGCAACATATACACCATCCAGCACTTTCTCTGATAAACATTGTGACACCCTGTCACATACCTCCCCCCTCTGTTCGAACCCGTGGGTACGGACACTTTCCATAAACATACAATAAGTACGGGAGAGAGCATCAGCATTAGCCTGCAGCTTTCCAGCTCTGTGCTCCACTGAGAAGTTGTAGTCTTGTAGAGACAGGAACCAGCGAGTTACTCTCGCATTCTGACCTTTTGCTTGTGCCATCCAGGTAAGGGGGGAGTGATCAGTCACCAAACGAAACCGACGGCCAAGCAGATAGTATCGTAGAGCCTCCAAGGCCCATTTGATGGCCAAACACTCACGCTCCACAATACTATAGTTTTTCTCAGCCGGAGTTAATTTTCTACTCAAGTATACCACTGGATGCTCCTCTCCATGCACCATCTGTGACAACACAGCGCCTAGGCCCACATTGGACGCATCCGTTTGTACCACAAACTTTTTTTTGAAATCAGGAGCAATCAAGACTGGCCCACTACATAACACTTCCTTGAGTTTACAGAATGCAACCTCAGCATCTTTGTTCCAAGTAATTCCCCCTGAGCTTTTGCCTTTGATTAGGTTCGTAAGTGGGGCAGCTATGGTGGCAAAATCTGGGACAAACCTCTGGTAATATCCTACCATGCCCAGAAATGTCCTGACCTGCTTTTTTGTGCAAGGTTGAGGCCATTCCTTGATTGCGTGTACCTTTTGGACCTGGGGTCTGATGAGGCCTTTTCCAATAATGTACCCTAGGTATCGTGCCTCTTCGAGGCCCAGGGCACATTTCTTTGGATTGGCAGTCAGACCGGCCTGCCGAATGGAGTTGATAACAGCTTGAACTTTGGGAAGATGACTTTCCCAGTCCGAACTGAATATCACAACGTCGTCAAGGTACGCCGATGCAAAATGCTGGTGTGGTCTGAGGACCTCATCCATCAGCCTCTGGAAGGTGGCTGGGGCCCCATGAAGCCCAAATGGCATTCGCACATAATGGAACAAGCCCTGTGGGGAAGAAAATGCTGTCTTCTCTCTAGCAGTTGGAGTAAGTGGAATCTGCCAGTACCCTCTGGTTAGATCCAGGGTGGTAATGTACCTTGCTGGCCCTAATCTTTCTATTAACTCATCCACCCGTGGCATCGGATAAGTGTCAAACTTTGAGACCTCGTTAAGTTTACGAAAATCATTGCAAAACCGCAATGAACCATCAGGTTTTGGTACCAAGACAATAGGGCTACTCCACTCACTATGTGATGGTTCAATAACCCCTAGTTCCAACATTCTCTGAATTTCCCCTGCTACTGCCTGCCTGCGGGCTTCAGGAATACGATATGGCTTCAGGCGAACCCGAGCTTGTGGATCGGTAACAATATCATGCTCAATGACATGAGTGCACCCTGGCAAATCTGAAAATACGTCAGCATTTCTAAGGAGGAATTCTTTTACTTCTTGGGCTTGGGGCCTTGATAAAGCCTCCGAGACCCTCACCTCAGGAACTCCTCCCTGGAGTGAAGGACTGAGACGCTCAGCTGCCATTGAGACTAAAGGGTCCTTCCAGGCCTTGATTAAATTAACATGATAGATCTGTATCTTTTTCCGTTTGTCAGGTTGGTGTACTTTATAATTCACATCCCCCATTTTTTCCACAATTTCATAGGGACCTTGCCACTTTGCTAGAAATTTACTTTCTGCTGTGGGGACCAGAACCAGGACCCGATCACCTGGCTCAAAAACCCTGAGTCTGGCTCCCCGATTATAGATACGACTCTGGGCTTCTTGAGCCTGCCTCATATGTTCCTGAACTATGGGCATTACTGCTGTGATGCGGTCCTGCATCTGTAAAACATGTTCCACAACTGAGCGGTGAGGAGAAGGCTCCTCTTCCCATGATTCTTTTGCAATATCTAAAAGTCCCCGGGGGTGTCGCCCGTACAAAAGCTCAAACGGGGAAAACCCAGTAGATGACTGAGGTACTTCACGAACTGCAAACATCAAGTAAGGGAGTAGGCAATCCCAGTCTCTCCCGTCTGCATCAACAACCCTTTTTAACATACTTTTGAGAGTTTTATTGAATCGCTCTACCAACCCGTCAGTTTGAGGGTGGTAGACTGATGTCCTTAACTGTTGTATACCCAGTAATTTACACAAATCTTTCATTACCCTAGACATAAAGGGCGTTCCTTGATCTGTCAGGATCTCTTTGGGTATACCTGTTCTAGCAAACATGTGAAACAGTTCCCGGGCAATTGTTTTAGCTGATGTGTTCCGTAAGGGAATCGCCTCTGGATATCTTGTGGCGTAGTCTAAAACCACCAGAATGTATTGATGTCCCTTTGCAGACTTCACCAGGGGCCCCACCAGATCCATAGCAATCCGGTGAAAAGGTACCTCAATGATGGGTAGTGGTACCAAGGGGCCCCGGAAATGAGGAGCAGGGGACGTCAACTGACATTCTGGGCAAGACCCACAGTAACGTTTGATTTCTGCAAACACCCCAGGCCAAAAAAACCTTTGGAGCACTCGTTGCTGAGTCTTCTCAGCAGCCAAGTGTCCTCCCATTGGGTTTTTATGAGCCAGGTCAAGTACAATTTTTCTGTGTGAACTAGGAACAACCAGTTGTTCCACCATTTCACCTCTTATATTATCAACACGATAAAGGAGATTATGGTTGACAACAAACTGAGGATACACATTCTCCAATCCTGTACCCTGGGCAACACCATTAATCACAGCCACATTTTCCCAAGCATGAGCTAAGGTTGGATCCCTTAACTGGGATGTGCCAAAGTTATCCTGAGAATACTCCAGTTCTGGCATAGGTGACTCTTCCACAGTCTCCTGGGACGCTTCAGTGTCCCCAACCAACACAGAGAGAGGGAATTGGTCAGGCTCAAGTGGGGCTACCCTTACAGCTGAGACTTCAGAACTTGAGTCCCCAATTTCTGGCAAAGAAGCTGAACATTCATCTCCCAAAGTTAAGGGAGTCTGGGGTGGGAACTCGACCTTCCAGAGTTCCCAAAACAAGGGAAAGTCACGTCCCAGTATAACACTATGCATCAATGATTTAGACACTCCAACCTCATGGGGTGTTACACCAAATTGGGTTTCAATTGGGACCACCGCTGTACCATAACTCTTTGCATCACCATGTATGCACAAAACACCAATACACTGTTTTTTCATCTGGTCTGGTGCTACCAGATCTGAATGTACAAGCGTGACCAGGCTCCCAGAGTCTAGCAATGCCTGGACACTCCTTCCACCCACTTTGACCAGCGCCATGTGGGCCACAGCAGATGTCAGACACGCAGGATGGGCAAAGAAGGATAACCGCCGTGCTGCTTCACACTCCATGGGCTCTGTGACCATAGGACACTTGGCAGCTACATGCCCCCAAGCTTTACACCGCCAGCACTGGATACTGGAGCCTGGTAGAGTATCTTTCGAACCCCTGGTATCCATGTTGGTCTTCACCCATGTTTTAGAACCCCCAGGAGAACTTAGGGCTGATGTGCCTCTTCCTGGCCCTGCTGGCAGACGCCGCTTTGCAGGTAAGTTCTCTGGAGCCGACACACCTGCTAAAAACCCTTCTGCCGCTAGGTAGCGTTCTACCATCTCAACCAACTCATCTGCGGACTTTGGATCAGCATGACTAACCCACTTTCTTAACTCATGCGGCAGAGCTGTCAAGAATCGATCCATCGTGACCCTTTCGACAATCTGGGGTGCAGTGAGTATCTCAGGTTGTAACCATTTTCGCACAAGATAAATCAAATCATGCATCTGTGACCTGGGAGACTTATTAGACAGGTAATTCCAACGGTGCACTCGTTGGGCCCGCACAGCTGGAGTGACCCCCAACCGGCGGAGAATTTCTAGTTTTAATTTCTCATAGTCCTGAGCATCCTCAGCAGTCAAATCAAAATATGCTTTCTGAGAATCACCGGTTAGAAACGGAGCAACCAAGCCTGCCCACTGGGTCTTAGGCCACGCCTCTCGCTCTGCTGTACGCTCAAATGTATTCAGAAATGCTTCCACATCATCATGTGGAGTCATCTTTTGGAGAAAGTGGCTTGCTTTAACCAAGCCACTGTTACCAGTGGCACTGCCAGCTTGTTCCTGGCGCAAGTTCAGCTGCTGTAGAACCTCCGCAAGGGTTTCTCTGTCTTTCCTGGCAGCTTCAGCTTGCACATTCCTATCTCTCTCTGCTGCCTCAGCCAGGGCTGTCACCTGAGCACTCAGCAGACGTACAATTTCCTGCTGTGCCTCCTGCTGGGCAGCCTGCTGTGCAGCCAGCGCCTCCTGCTGGGCAGCCTGCTGTGCATTAGTCTCTCGCTGCAGCACATTTGCCTCTTGCTGGGCTGCACTAAGTTGAGCCAAGCGTAACACAAAATCTTCCATCGTTTTTACAAACAGCAGACGTGATGCAATGCAACCAACTTGCTAGATGAAACGCACTTGGTAGGGAATCTTTATGCCCGCATCCGAGCACCAATTGTGGACTGTTGCAGCCTCTTGCAGGATTCCACCATGCACAAACAGGGGTAGTGACCAGTTTTTCCCATACAACCAGTCTGTTGCTCAGGCTTTATTTTGCAAGTTGCTCAAAACAATAAACAAAAAGGAAAATAAACATAGCCGTCTGGCTCCTGCCTACCTCACTCAGCAGTCCTGTCTATACTAGCAACACAAATATATTTGATCACAGTCCATGAAACAAAACAGAGCAACTTACAGTTTAGCAGGTTTGCAATTACTCACAGAGCTCCTTTTCCTTGCAGCTTTCAGGCAGACTGCATACAGGAAAGCTCTCCCATTGTCCAGCCTGCTAACTTAAGTACTACACCTGTGTGAGCAGCACACAGATAGGAAAAACCCGGACTGGCTCCAGGTGGTCAGGGAACCCACCCAGCTCTTCCCTGACCGGCTCCAGGACCCTAGACTGGTTTTCTTTTTCCCAATAGGCTTCAGGAAAGAAGAAAACAACAATATTCCTGGAGCCTTTTAACACATGAAGTGCTGGAATCGTGGTGCAACATATACACCATCCAGCACTTTCTCTGATAAACATTGTGACACCCTGTCACAGAGACCTTTGGCAAGTCTCCCTTACACTGCTACTGCCAATAGAGCGCGCCCTAGTGGCTGCTGCTCTGCTCTGGCGCTTTGAGTCCGCAAGGAGAAAAGCGCAATATAAATGTTATTTGTCTTGTCTTGTCTATAATCAACAAATATCGCTATACTTGGTCTGTGATATGTTTTTAGTTATGGAACTGTAACTTTATTGTAATGTAAAATGTTATTTGGGGCCTTTTTATGAAAATTGGCCGTAAAAAGTTATCTTTGAAAAAAAAACAATAAAAATTATTGAAACATAACTAAGCATGATGGAATTTTTATTTGTGCTGATTGTATGGGGCTTCACAGAGCTGGCACAAAGTCTTGCTGAGATAACCCATGATTTGCATGTGTCTCTTGCTTGTCACATGCACAGTACAACAACAAATTCATAATGGTTATATTTCTGTAACCGTGATATCCACTGCCACAAAAGTTTAACATGGGGAGGTTACGCGGGGTGGGAGTAACCAGTGTTTGTGTTATATGAAAAGGTTTATATTTGTAAATTATTTGGAAAAGGTGTATATTTGAAAAGGTTTCATATACCACAAACACTGGTTTATTATCACAATAGCACCTATGTTAATATGCACAGTCTCTAATGTTTATTTATTTAAATGAGGTATTATATATATATATATATATATATATATATATATATATATATATATATATATATATATGTATAATTTTCCACTAAGGTTTGATACGTTGAGCCTGCACAATGACGACACTTGCAATGTGCTTCATAGGAAGCGCCCTGATTTGACAACCAGCGTCGCTGGAACGCACGTCCCTCCCATCCACTGCACTTCCTACTTCACTGTGGAACGCACCGCACATCCGATGTCGGGGAATACTCAGTCCCCACCTCTCTACCTTTCACCTATGACGTATAGAAGGTTTATCTGGTTGGAGTTGGGGGTAGGTAGCAGGGTGTCTGCCATTATCTGCATTTATTATCCATGAGACCATCATGGAAACCAGTAAACTCCTGCGGTGTATGTTTATCAGTCACATTCTGGTTAATATTTGTTAGGAATGAAAGTGCATGCAAAATGAAATAAATATCTAGTTTTTTAGGGTAGGTAAACACAATAGTGTTTAGATTATTATTTTAATGCAAGTGAGTATTTTTATTTTACCTTTCCTTTGTATTGGTGACCATTTTTTTTCTCATCTCGGTGTATAAAATGTACATTTAGCATGCACAAAGCAGTTATGTTAGTGAACAGCACAACATAAATAAAGAAACCCAGTGGTTACTTTCAGCGCCGAATACAGTGATATTTTTCTGAGCACTGTAAGGCTACTAGTTAGCGCACTGTAAGTGTGATATGTATGCAAGGTGTGTTATATTTTGCCAGAATTTGGTGGCCACGCACCATACAATTGTTTTAAATTTCTTTTTAATTCAAGGATTACAATTAACTTTTCTGATTGATTGTAACATTTGAAAAATCTGGCCAATGTACCACACACATGTTCAATTTTTCCACAACCATAAAAAAAAAAATGATTACAAATTCTAAGAAAATTGCCTGCGTGTATATATTAAGAAATTGACAGTCTACCCTACACCATTCATTTTTCATAAACACTGATCAGAAAAATCCTTGAGGATGTTAATGTTAAATGATGGTGAACGACCTTCGGGGGTGAGACTACAATACCACTTACGGTAATATACAATGCTGTTTTATCATATCCACTATTTTAATCAAATAAGGTAAACAATGCATTTACTGTAGATGTATAATCAGTGTCAACTGTCTAGACTTTTTTTGATGCTTGATGTTAAGGTGCCCATACATCAATCAATGATGGGCAGATTCTACCAAGAGACAGATTTATCTCTGATCAGATCTAGAGTTGGGCCGAACCTCCGATTTTAGGTTCGCGAACCTGGTTCGCGAACTTCCGCGGAAGGTTCGGTTCGCGTTAAAGTTCGCGAACCGCAATAGACTTCAATGGGGATGCGAACTTTGAAAAAAAAAAAGAATTATGCTGGCCACAAAAGTGATGGAAAAGATGTTTCAAGGGGTCTAACACCTGGAGGGGGGCATGGCGGAGTGGGATACATGCCAAAAGTCCCGGGGAAAAATCTGGATTTGACGCAAAGCAGCGTTTTAAGGGCAGAAATCACATTGAATGCTAAATGACAGGCCTAAAGTGCTTTCAAACATCTTGCATGTGTATACATCAATCAGGTAGTGTAATTAATGTACTGCTTCACACTGACACACCAAACTCACCGTGTAACGCACCGCAAACAGCTGTTTGTGTAGTGACGGCCGTGCTGGACTGGTGCGCACCATGGCGAGAGTGCAGGTTTTGGTGGCTTTACAGCCCATATGGTCGCCTGGCTGATGTAGCTGAATGACAGAACAGTGACTGTCCAGCTGATCAAATTTGGTCTGACCACAATGAGGCAACGACCTTATTATCGTGAGTGTGCCCCCCGAGACACTCATCTAGGCGCCGGTCATTGCTTCATTGTGATACGCAAACCCCTTCACCACGGCAAGGTAATGATCACGAAGGGGAATGGGCGCATGTACATGCCTTTTCTTTTGTTGTTGCAGCTGCCCGCAGTGCAGCCAGAAAAATTAGGCAGTCATGTTCACGCACCAGAAAAATTATTACAGCGGCCGCTGCTAGCAGCGGCCTAAAAAAATTCAGCAATCTGCCTGGAGTCCCGGACCCTGTTGGTGGTGGCGGAGAAGGTAATCAAGTGGCCTGCAGGCAGACATGCTGTGTGGAGGGACTGGGAGCGACGTAGTCTTCTTGGGGCAGGCCAGGCAGCCAGTCACACGGCGTGCAGGCAGAGATGCTGTGTGTGCGGGGACTGACTTAGTCTTGGGGCGGGCAGCAGCCCTTCGGGATCCATGCCTCATTCATTTTGATAAAGGTGAGGTACTTAACACTTTTGTGACTTAGGCGACTTCTCTTCTCAGTGACAATGCCTCCAGCTGCGCTGAAGGTCCTTTCTGACAGGACGCTTGCGGCAGGGCAGGAGAGAAGTTGGATGGCAAATTGGGACAGCTCTGGCCACAGGTCAAGCCTGCGCACCCAGTAGTTCAAGGGTTCCTCATCGCTGTTCACAGCAGTGTCTACATCCACACTTAAGGCCAGGTAGTCGGCTACCTGCCATTCCAGGCGTTGGTGGAGGGTGGATCCGGAAGCGCTACGGCGAGGCGTTGGACTAAAGAACGTCCGCATGTCCGACATCACCATGAGATCGCTGGAGCGTCCTGTCTTTGACTGCGTGGACACGGGAAGAGGATTAGTGGCAGTGGTACCTTGCTGGCGTTGTGCCGTCACATCACCCTTAAAGGCATTGTAAAGCATAGTTGACAGCTGGTTCTGCATGTGCTGCATCCTTTCCACCTTCCGGTGAGTTGGTAACAGGTCCGCCACTTTGTGCCTGTACCGAGGGTCTAGTAGTGTGGCCACCCAGTACAGGTCATTCCCCTTGAGGTTTTTTATACGGGGGTCCCTCAACAGGCAGGACAGCATAAAAGACGACATCTGCACAAAGTCGGATCCAGTACCCTCCATCTCCTCTTGCTCTTCCTCAGTGACGTCAGGTAAGTCAACCTCCTCCCCCCAGCCGCGAACAATACCACGGGAAGGTTGAGCAGCACAAGCCCCTTGCGATGCCTGCTGAGGTTGTTCTAATGCCGCTGTCCCCTCCTCCTCCTCCTCCTCCCCCAAAGAAACACCTTGCTCATCATCCTCTGAGTCTGACTCGTCTTCTGCACACGACTTCTCTTCTTCCTCCTCCTCCCCCCTCTGTGCTGCCGCAGGTGTTGAGGAAACAGCTGGGTCTGATGAAAATTGGTCCCATGTCTGTTCCTGCCGTAACGGATCCTGGTCACGCTCATTCACAGCTTCATCCGCCACTCTACGCACAGCACGCTCCAAGAAGTAAGCGTAGGGAATTAAGTCGCTGATGGTGCCCTCACTGCGGCTCACCAGGTTGGTCACCTCCTCAAACGGCCGCATGAGCCTGCATGCATTTTCCATCAGTGTCCAGTTGTCGGGCCAGAACATCCCCATCTTCCCATCTTCTTCATCATTCTACTGTAGTTGTAGAGGTAGTGGGTCACGGCTTTCTTCTGTTCTAGCAGGCGGGAGAACATGAGCAGGGTCGAGTTCCAGCGAGTCGGGCTATCGCAAATGAGGCGTCTCACCGGCATGTTGTTTTTGCGCTGAATTTCCGCAAAGCGTGCCATGGCTGTGTAAGACCGCCTCAAATGCCCACAGAACTTCCTGGCCTGCTTCAGGACATTCGCTAAGCCAGGGTACTTTGCCACAAATCTTTGAACCACTAGATTCATGACATGTGCCATGCAGGGTATGTGTGTCAGCTTCCCCATATGCAAAGCGGCAAGCAGATTACTGCCGTTGTCGCACACCACATTGCCTATCTCCAGGTGGTGCGGGGTCAGCCACTCATCCACCTGTTTCTTAAGAGCAGCCAGGAGAGCTGCTCCAGTGTGACTCTCCGCTTTGAGACAAGACATGTCTAAGATGGCGTGACACCGTCTTACCTGGCATGCAGCATAGGCCCTGCAGAGCTGGGGCTGTGTAGCTGGAGAGGAGAACTGCCACTCAGCCAAGGAGGAGGAGGACAGCGAAGAGCATGTAGCAGGAGGAGAGGAGGTGGCAGGAGGCCTGCCTGCAAGCCGTGGAGGTGTCACAATTTGGTCCGCTGCGCCCTGCTTGCCATCGTTCACCACCAGGTTCACCCAATGGGCTGTGTAGGTAATGTAGCGGCCCTGCCCGTGCTTGGCAGACCAGGCATCCGTGGTCAGGTGTACCCTTGACCCAACGCTCTTCGCAAGAGATGACACCACTTGCCTCTCAACTTCACGGTGCAGTTGGGATATGGCCTTTCTCGAAAAATAAGTGCGGCCTGGCATCTTCCACTGCGGTGTTCCGATGGCCACAAATTTACGGAAGGCCTCAGAGTCCACCAGCCGGTATGGTAACAGCTGCCGAGCTAACAGTTCCGCCACGCCAGCTGTCAGACGCCGGGCAAAGGGGTGACTGGCCGAAATTGGCTTCTTCCGCTCAAACATTTCCTTCACGGACAGGGGTGCAGCTAAGGTTTTTGTGGCCCCAAGCGGACTGCAGGCCGAGGCCCACAACCTGCGGTGCGCGAAGCGCGCCGCGCCGAAAAAAGGGGTGTGTTCATTGCGCGGAAAAGTGGGCGTGACATGACATGTGGGTGGAGCCAGGGTGTGGCCATGACATGTGGGTGGAGCCAACTGCATGATGCTTACATGTCAATATGGACCAGAAAAACAAAACAAACATTTCAATGTAGAAAGCGGTAGACTTTACCCCCCCCCCCCCTAAAAAAGAAAAAAAAATACATAAACAACAAATACATAAGTAGGACATTAGACTATGGTAGGGATTAGATGGTGAGCTCCTCTGAGAGCAGTCAGTGACATGGCTATGTACTTTGTAAAGTGCTGCACAAGAGGTCACGGCGGTAGTAATGCACTAGCACAGAACGCTGTGATATGCAGGAGCAAACACGGCCAAGCATGCACAACAGAGCACACAGCCAGCCCGGTACACCAGCCCCAAGCCTGATCGCAGCCAACAGTATAGGTGCCAAGGTACGCAGGGCCGGCCTTTGCTATGAGCGAGCTGTGCGGTCGCTCAGGGCGCCATGCTATCAAGGGCGCATGCGCCCTGTCGCCCCTTGCCGCCCGCTGTCTCCCTCTCCGTCTATATTTAGAGCAGGACTACAAGAAAATGGCCACCGATGTCCACAAATGCAGACAAACGGTGGCCATTTTCTTGTATCCTGCTCTAACTACAGATGGAGCGGAGGCGGGGAGAGAAGAGTGACGTCGGCGCTGGAGCTGGATGTCAGGTGAGCCAGTCTCAGCCCGGCCCGCTGCCACATAAAGGGGGGGGGGGTTTGCCTGGGGCAAACTACCTACACCGGTGGCAAACTACCTACACTGGGAGCAAACTACCTACACTGGGGGCAAACTACCTACACTGGGGGCATACTGGGGGCAAACTACCTACACTGGTGGCAAACTACCTACACTGGTGGCAAACTACCTACACTGGGGGCAAACTACCTACACTGGGGGCATACTACCTACACTGGGGGCATACTACCTACACTGGGGGCATACTACCTACACTGGGGGCATACTACCTACACTGGGGGCAAACTACCTACACTGGGAGCATACTGGGGCATACTACCTACACTGGGGGCATACTGGGGTAAACTACCTACACTGGGGGCATACTACCTACACTGGGGGCATACTACCTACACTGGGGGCAACCATGCTACTACACTGGGGGAAACTGTACTAGCTACACTGAGGGCAGCAATGCTACCTATATGGGGCAACTATACTACCTACACTGGGGGCAACTATGCTACCTATATAGGGACAACTATGCTACTTATGGGGGGCAACAAAATCCGGTTTCGCTCAGGGCGCTGTGAAACCTAAGGCCGGCCCTGAAGGTACGTCAGTGCGGCGCCACTGCAAAGAAATGGGCATGGTCATGACATCATGTGAGCGGGGCTAACATAGGTAACGCATAACAGTGAGGCGGCAGGCCAGAGTTTCCTCCCACAACAGTTAGGCAAAGTTACTCTAATGCTGGGTACACACTGAGATTTTCTGGTCGATTTACTGTCAGATGGATTATTTCCAACATGTTCGATTTGCTTTCCGATCGTTTTCCGAGCATTTTCCGATCAATTTCATATTAAAGTGCACGGAAATCGATCGGAAAATGCTCGGAAAACAATCGAAAAGCAAATCGGACATGTTGGAAATAATCCATCTGACAGTAAATCGACCAGAAAATCTCATAGTGTGTACCCAGCATAAGGCTCCCTGCACACTGCAAATCCGATTTGCGATTCCAATTTTCCCTGAATGCTAGCAACAGAATAACGCAGAAAAAACAGCATGCAGTAACGATTAAAAATCGGAATCACATGCAGTGTGCAGGGAGCCTAAGAGTAATTAGACATGCCACAAACTATAAGGAAGCAGTGTTTCTGCCATGATGTGGTAAGAAAGAAGATTTGCATCATGGATGCGCAGATGATAAATCAGCAGAAACTGCTATTTATTAGCATACCATTTAGTAATCATGAGATGACAAAAGAATGTCAAATGCTGCAACAATGATCCCAAAGCAGCAAATGTAGCCAACTATGACCATCAAGTAATAAATGCAGCAACCATTACCTCTGACATATAAACTGCAACAACCGTTACCTCCGACACATCAAATGCAAGAACCATTACCTCTGACACATGATATGCAACAACCAGGGCTGTGGAGTCGGTACAAAAATCTTCCGATTCAGACTCCTCAGTTTATGAAACCACGACTCCCGACTCCAACTCTGACTCCGGGTACCCAAAATGGCTCTGACTCCTCGACTCCGACTCCTTAGTCTAATACTTAACAGGGCTGTGGATTTTGTACAAAAATCATCCGACTCCTGACTCCGACTCCTCAGTTTATGAAATCAACGACTCCAACTCCAGGTGCCCAAAATTGCCCAGACTCCGACTCCATAGCCCTGGCAACAACCCCTACTTCTCACACATGATATGCAAAAACCTTACTTCCGACACATAATAAGCAACAACTATTACCTCCAATACATGAAATGCAAGAACCATTACATCTGAAACATGATATCCAACAACCCCAACTTCCGACAAATGAATGCAGCAAATGATTTCCCTAACACATGGAATACAGCAAACTTTACTTTTGACATATGAAATGCATCAAATCGGAAATTAGGAAAATATTACCTCCCACACGTTAAAATTCAGTAAGCATTATCCACCCACACATGAAAAATACACATATAAAAATGCAGCAAATGTTACCTTAGACATAATTTAATTAAATGTTCTGGCCCACTGGGTGCTGGCAGGATGGAGCTGCTGAGTAGGGTGGGATAGTGAAACTGGATGCGGCTGAGAGGGCGACACTGGGCGGAAGGAGGGTGACATTGCCTGGAAGGGGAGGAGGATGACACTAGTTGGGGAGGAGGATGACACTAGGTGGGGAGGAGGATAACACTGGGTGGGGAGAGGGTGACACTGACTGGGTTGGGAGGTGGGTGATACTAATGGGGTGTGGAGGAGGGTGACAGACACTAAGTGGGGAGGAGTGTAATAGGTAGGTGTCCCAGTAAAGGTAGCTAGGCGTAAATAGGCGCCCCCGTAGGTAGCTAGGCGTAGGTAGGTGCCCCTATAGGTAGCTAGGCGTAGGTAGGTGCCCCATAGGTAGCTAGGCGTAGGTAGGTGCCCCCTGTAGGTAGCTAGGCATAGGTAGGTGCCCCCATAGGTAGCTAGGTGCCCCTATAGGTAGCTAGGTGCCCCTATAGGTAGCTAGGCATAGGTAGGTTCCCCCATAGGTAGGTAGGTGCCCCATAGGTAGGTGCTCCATAGGCAGCTAGGCGTAGGTAGGTGCCCCATAGGTAGCTAGGCGTCGGTAGGTGCCCCCTGTAGGTAGCTAGGCGTAGGGAGGTGCCCCATAGGTAGCTAGGTGTAGGTAGGTTCCCCCATAGGTAGGTAGGTGCCCCATAGGTAGCTAGTCATAGGTAGGTGCCCCTTGTAGGTAGCTAGGCGTAGGTAGGTGCTCCATAGGTAGGTAGGAGTCCCAGTATAGGTAGCTAGGTGCTACTATAGGTAGCTAGGCGTAGGTAGGTGCCCCATAGGTAGCTAGGCATAGGTAGGTGCCCCATAGGTAGCTAGGCGTGGGTAGGTGCCCCATAGGTAGCTAGGCATAGCTAGGTGCCCCTATAGGTAGCTAGGCGTAGGTAGGTGCCCCCATAGGCAGCTAGGCGTAGGTAGGTGCCCCATAGGTAGCTAGGCATCAGTAGGTGCCCCCTGTAGGTAGCTAGGCATAGGTAGGTGCCCCCATAGGTAGCTAGGTGTAGCTAGGTGCCCCCATAGGTATCTAGGTGTAGCTAGGTGCCCCTATAGGTAGCTAGGTATAGGTAGGTTCCCCTATAGGTAGGTAGGTGCCCCATAGGTAGGTGCTCCATAGGCAGCTAGGTATAGGTAGGTGCCCCATAGGTAGCTAGGCGTCGGTAGGTGCCCCCTGTAGGTAGCTAGGCGTAGGGAGGTGCCCCATAGGTAGCTAGGCGTAGGTAGGTTCCCCCATAGGTAGGTAGGTGCCCCATAGGTAGCTAGGCATAGGTAGGTGCCCCCTGTAGGTAGCTAGGTGTAGGTAGGTGCTCCATAGGTAGGTAGGAGTCCCAGTATAGGTAGCTAGGTGCCACTATAGGTAGCTAGGTGTAGGTAGGTGCCCCATAGGTAGCTAGGCGTAGGTAGGTGCCCCATAGGTAGCTAGGTGTAGGTAGGTGCCCCATAGGTAGCTAGGTGTAGGTAGGTGCCCCATAGGTAGCTAGGTGTAGGTAGGTGCTCCATAGGTAGGTAGGAGTCCCAGTATAGGTAGCTAGGTGCCACTATAGGTAGCTAGGTGTAGGTAGGTGCCCCATAGGTAGCTAGGCGTAGGTAGGTGCCCCATAGGTAGCTAGGTGTAGGTAGGTGCCCCATAGGTAGCTAGGTGTAGGTAGGTGCCCCATAGATAGCTAGGCATAGCTAGGTGCCCCCATAGGTAGATAGCTAGGCATAAGTAGGTGCCCCCATAGATAGCGAGCGGGCAGGGAGCAGGGGTAGAAGGCAGACAGGCGGGCAAGGAGATTGGTGGCTTTGCCGGGAGTCATGCACCATTTGTACTTCCGGTTCCTGCAGTCCATGTGGAACGCAGAACCGGAAGTATGCGGCGCATACACCCGGCTTCAGGGAGGGTGGGCAGAGCAGTGGGCGGGGGCGGAACTAAAGCGGCCAAGCAGCTGCTCTATTGGTGGGTGGGCAGGGACAGAGCCTTCCCCTCGCCGGAGTCTGCCCGCCCCCTGAGCCCGTACCAAGAAGCCGCTGCGGCAGGACGGTGACGGTGTGACGTCATAACGACGTCACGGAGACTCCGAGGCCCCTAAAAACATGAGGCCCCAAGCAGCCGCTTGGTCTGCTTGGTGCCTGGCGGCGCCCCTGTTCACGGACACCTGACTGCTGCTGTGGGCAGAGGAGCAGAAACCGCTCAAGGGCAGAGGCGGAGTGGAGGAGGGTGCCTGTGAAGGTGGAAGGGAGAAAGCGGCAGAAGCAGATAATGCACCTGATGGAGGAGGAAGAGGAGAAGGAGGGTGGCTTTGCTTTTGTGTGCTGCTGCTGCTTTTGCTCAGGTGGCCATCCCATTGCTGTTTGTGCCTTTTCTCCAGGTGCCTTCGTAAGGCACTTGTCCCTACGTGAGTGTTGGCCTTTCCACGGCTCAATTTTTGTTGGCAGAGCGAACAGATGGCTTTGGTCCGATCTGAGGCACACACATTAAAAAATTTCCACACCGCTGAGCCACCCTGGGATGTGGGCACTATAGGGACCTCAGCAGCTGATGCTGAAGGGCAAGTTGGCTGGCTGTACATAGGTGGCGATACATGGTGCCGGACTCTGCCACCAGCTGTTTCTGACGAAGAGCTGCCCCAGCTTCTTTCAGCAACTTCTCTCCTCCTACTACTCTCTGACTCCCCCTCTGAACTGTCCCCCTCTTCATCTCCTCTATTGGGAACATACAGAGGATCCCTATTACCGTCATCATCGTAGTCATCCTGCCCAGCTTCGCTTGCCTCAGACAAATCCAAACTTGCACCATCAGTAGGTCCTTCATCCTCCTGACACGTTACATCCATAGTGTTGCCGCGTAACTCAGACATATGAGCTGGTGAAAATTCATCTGGCTGTAACAACAATGGCTGTGCATCAGTGATTTCACCACTAAATAATTCTTGCGAAGTGTCAAATGCAGCGGAAGTGGTGCTAGTACTAGCGCTGGTGGCTGAGCAAGATGAGGTGTTCTGTGTCGCTAAATACTCAACCACGTCCTGACAATCTTGGGAGGTGATGGGACGTGCCTTCTTCCGAGCACTGTACTGTGGGCCAGGTCCACACGAAATTACATTTACACGACCTCGCGCAGACCTGCCGGGTGGCCTTCCTCTGGCACTACCTCTTCCTCTACCTGTTTTGTCCATATCGGGTATGCACGGAGTGGTATATCACACTGCGTGCACTCACGTAGGTAGGTGGGTTCACTTAACTGCACAGGTATGTGCACTGATGCGGTGGGCTCACTGAACAGAACAGGTATACAGTGGCGGGTTCACTGAACACAACAGGTATGCAGTGGCAGGTTCACTGAACACAACAGGTATGCAGTGGCGGGTTCACTGAACAGGTATACAGTGGCGGGTCCACTGAACAGAACAGGTATGCAGTGGCGGGTTCACTAAACAGAACAGGTATACAGTGGCGGGTTCACAGAACAGGTATGCAGTGGCAGGTTCACTGAACACAACAGGTATGCAGTGGCGGGTCCACTGAACAGAACAGGTATGCAGTGGCGGGTTCACTAAACAGAACAGGTATACAGTGGCGGGTTCACAGAACAGGTATGCAGTGGCAGGTTCACTAAACACAACAGGTATGCAGTGGCGGGTTCACTGAACAGGTATACAGTGGCGGGTCCACTGAACAGAACAGGTATGCAGTGGCGGGTTCACTGAACAGGTATACAGTGGCGGGTCCACTGAACAGAACAGGTATGCAGTGGCGGGTTAACTAAACAGAACAGGTATACAGTGGCGGGTTCACTAAACAGAACAGGTATACAGTGGCGGGTTCACAGAACAGGTATGCAGTGGCAGGTTCACTGAACACAACAGGTATGCAGTGGCGGGTTCACTGAACAGGTATACAGTGGCGGGTCCACTGAACAGAACAGGTATGCAGTGGCGGGTTCACTAAACAGAACAGGTATACAGTGGCGGGTTCACTAAACAGAACAGGTATACAGTGGCGGGTTCACAGAACAGGTATGCAGTGGCAGGTTCACTGAACACAACAGGTATGCAGTGGCGGGTTCACTGAACAGGTATGCAGTGGTGGGTTCACAGAACAGGTATGCAGTGGCGGGTCCACTGAACAGAACAGGTATGCAGTGGCAGGTTCACTGAACAGGTATGCAGTGGTGGGTTCACAGCACAGGTATGCAGTGGTGGGTTCACAGAACAGGTATGCAGTGGTGGGTTTACAGCACAGGTATGCAGTGGTGGGTTCAATGAACAGGTATACAGTGGCGGGTCCACTGAACAGAACAGGTATACAGTGGCGGGTCCACTGAACAGAACAGGTAAGCAGTGGCAGGTTCACTGAACAGGTATGCAGCGGTGGGTTCACAGCACAGGTATGCAGTGGTGGGTTCACAGAACAGGTATGCAGTGGTGGGTTCACAGCACAGGTATGCAGTGGTGGGTTCAATGAACAGGTATACAGTGGCGGGTCCACTGAACAGAACAGGTATGCAGTGGCAGGTTCACTGAACAGGTATGCAGTGGTGGGTTCACAGCACAGGTATGCAGTGGTGGGTTCACAGCACAGGTATGCAGTGGTGGGTTCACAGCACAGGTATGCAGTGGTGGGTTCACAGCACAGGTATGCAGTGGTGGGTTCAATAAACAAGTATACAGTGGCGGGTCCACTGAACAGAACAGGTATGCAGTGGCAGGTTCACTGAACAGGTATGCAGTGGTGGGTTCACAGCACAGGTATGCAGTGGTGGGTTCACAGAACAGGTATGCAGTGGCGGGTTCACAGCACAGGTATGCAGTGGTGGGTTCACAGAACAGGTATGCAGTGGCGGGTCCACTGAACAGAACAGGTATGCAGTGGCAGGTTCACTGAACAGGTATGCAGTGGTGGGTTCACAGCACAGGTATGCAGTGGTGGGTTCACAGAACAGGTATGCAGTGGTGGGTTCACAGCACAGGTATGCAGTGGTGGGTTCAATGAACAGGTATACAGTGGCGGGTCCACTGAACAGAACAGGTATACAGTGGCGGGTCCACTGAACAGAACAGGTAAGCAGTGGCAGGTTCACTGAACAGGTATGCAGTGGTGGGTTCACAGCACAGGTATGCAGTGGTGGGTTCACAGAACAGGTATGCAGTGGTGGGTTCACAACACAGGTATGCAGTGGTGGGTTCAATGAACAGGTATACAGTGGCGGGTCCACTGAACAGAACAGGTATGCAGTGGCAGGTTCACTGAACAGGTATGCAGTGGTGGGTTCACAGCACAGGTATGCAGTGGTGGGTTCACAGCACAGGTATGCAGTGGTGGGTTCACAGCACAGGTATGCAGTGGTGGGTTCACAGCACAGGTATGCAGTGGTGGGTTCAATAAACAAGTATACAGTGGCGGGTCCACTGAACAGAACAGGTATGCAGTGGCAGGTTCACTGAACAGGTATGCAGTGGTGGGTTCACAGCACAGGTATGCAGTGGTGGGTTCACAGAACAGGTATGCAGTGGTGGGTTCACAGCACAGGTATGCAGTGGTGGGTTCACAGCACAGGTATGCAGTGGCGGGTCCACTGAACAGAACAGGTATGCAGTGGCAGGTTCACTGAACAGGTATGCAGTGGTGGGTTCACAGCACAGGTATGCAGTGGTGGGTTCACAGAACAGGTATGCAGTGGTGGGTTCACAGCACAGGTATGCAGTGGTGGGTTCAATGAACAGGTATACAGTGGCGGGTCCACTGAACAGAACAGGTATACAGTGGCGGGTCCACTGAACAGAACAGGTAAGCAGTGGCAGGTTCACTGAACAGGTATGCAGTGGTGGGTTCACAGCACAGGTATGCAGTGGTGGGTTCACAGAACAGGTATGCAGTGGTGGGTTCACAGCACAGGTATGCAGTGGTGGGTTCAATGAACAGGTATACAGTGGCGGGTCCACTGAACAGAACAGGTATGCAGTGGCAGGTTCACTGAACAGGTATGCAGTGGTGGGTTCACAGCACAGGTATGCAGTGGTGGGTTCACTGCACAGGTATGCAGTGGTGGGTTCACAGCACAGGTATGCAGTGGTGGGTTCACAGCACAGGTATGCAGTGGTGGGTTCAATAAACAGGTATACAGTGGCGGGTCCACTGAACAGAACAGGTATGCAGTGGCAGGTTCACTGAACAGGTATGCAGTGGTGGGTTCACAGCACAGGTATGCAGTGGTGGGTTCACAGAACAGGTATGCAGTGGTGGGTTCACAGCACAGGTATGCAGTGGTGGGTTCACAGCACAGGTATGCAGTGGCGGGTCCACTGAACAGAACAGGTATGCAGTGGCAGGTTCACTGAACAGGTATGCAGTGGTGGGTTCACAGCACAGGTATGCAGTGGTGGGTTCACTGAACAGGTATGCAGTGGTGGGTTCACAGCACAGGTATGCAGTGGTGGGTTCACAGCACAGGTATGCAGTGGTGGGTTCACAGCACAGGTATGCAGTGGTGGGTTCACAGCACAGGTATGCAGTGGTGGGTTCACAGCACAGGTATGCAGTGGTGGGTTCACAGCACAGGTATGCAGTGGTGGGTTCACAGCACAGGTATGCAGTGGTGGGTTCACAGCACAGGTATGCAGTGGTGGGTTCACAGCACAGGTATGCAGTGGTGGGTTCACAGCACAGGTATGCAGTGGTGGGTTCACAGAACAGGTATGCAGCCAGACAGGAACAAGTTAAGCCTAACTAATCTTTCCCTGAGAGACAGTCTGCAGCAGCTCGCCCTACTCTCACTAACGCAGGCAGCACACGAGTGACCGTAATGGCCGCCGCTGCCTGCCTTATATAAGGGGGGGTGGGGCTCCAGGGGCTAGTGTAGCCTAATTGGCTACACTGGGCCTGCTGACTGTGATGTAGAGGGTCAAAGTTGACCCTCCATGTGCATTATGGGGCGAACCGAACTTCCGCAAAGGTTCGCCTGCGGGACGCGAACGCGAACCACTGAAGTTCGCATGGAACCGTTCGCAGGCGAACCGTTCGGCCCAACTCTAATCAGATCTGATCATATAGAGATCTTTCAGCTTCTCATTTACTGCAAGCCAATTTTCCATCAATTTCAGCAGGTAATCTCTCAGAATCGGCCTTGTGACACCAGATCTGCTGCCTTGCCGTCTATGTTGCTTCCCCTCTACTGTAAATGTGCCCCCCGTGCGTGCATTTATACTTATTATTTATATTTATACTGCCTGTCCTCTGTCGCCTGCTGTGGTGCCCATCCATCTTTGGCTTCCTCAATTTGTGCCTCACACGGTACCAGTGTATGTGGTGCTACACACCTGCAGCATGTGAGAGCAAATGGTTGGATGGGCACTGTGGCAGGCAACAGTGGACAGGTAAAGTATGGATATTGTCCCAATATCGCACGCCGTTACTGCCAAATTTTCTTAGTACAGCATGGTTAGTTATCAGAAGAACTGGAGATATTTCCCTGATGAACCTGCTTCAGAAAACCATGCCTAGTCCTATGTCTAGATATGCTGCTGTTAACTCTACTGTTACTTGTGCAGGTTTTTACTTTGTCACCTTGGTACTTGTACATCAATCTATCATAGGCAAACTCCACATTTCTTTTCTCATATTATCAATGCGTGTGACTTTCTTTGAAAAATGCATGAAGTGTCTTATTGTGTCTGCCATCTACTAGTCTCCTGAGTGGCTAGTAGCAGAAGGATAGTAACAATTCTAAAGTTAAACACTTTATAAATGAAACAGTTTGTCATCTAACAGCCTATAATCATTTCCTGATCCTCTATGTAGCCAGCTGGGATGATTGCCTTATAATTGGTTTCGCAGCAAAAAGTGATTTTCTGCCACGAAAATGTTTGTACAAACAGGCACCATTTTCCCCATGTGAGGCTGTTCCAAGAAAAGGTGAAACGTGCTTTGAAAGGTGAAAAGTGCTTCTAATCACGCAGTGCCACCTGTGCTGGTTTGACTGACTGGCCAAGAAGTTACTCTGACTATAATCCCTGTGAATCTTAAGTGGGCCTAAACTCAAAATAGGAAAAAACATTTAGTGAAAAATTTAGTGAAGAATCGAACCTTTTCACACATCTTTAAATAAATTAAAACTTGTTGGTTTTAGGGGTCACTACGATAGTCTGAAGAGATGCATTCTGTATTCTATTATGTCCAGATGCATCAACAGCAAGGACCACCCTTCTACCTTATCCATTTCTCACTTTATTAGACACAATGTAAATTGCATCCTCCTCCCTATCTGTTGCTTGCACTTAAAGCCCAATTCCAGGATTTTTAATTTTATTTTAATATTGTAGTTTTCTTTCCACATCTGAGATAATTCTCACCAAGAGTGACTAGAGATCTAATTCATGAGATAAACAGAAAAAGAGAGTAAAATCATGAGTTAATGCTAGGTACACACAATAGAATTTACCTGCCACATCGATTTTTCCCAACATGTTTAATCTTAATTTTGATAAATTTTCTGATCAATATTCCAATTGATTTCCATAGAAGTGAATGGAAATCAGTCAGAAAATCGATCGGAAAATTGATCGAAATTAAGATCAGACATGTTGGAAAAATCGATCTGGGAGGTAAATCTAACAGAAAAATGCATTGTGTGTACCTAAAGGGCCTTATTACACACACACACACACACACACACACACACACACACACACACACACACACACACACACACACACACACACACACACACACACACACACACACACACACACACACACACACACACACACACACACACACACACACACACACACACACACACACACACACACACTGCTCAAGATAAATGTGATATTACTTTTTTTTCACCTAGTTTTTAGATCTTTTTCAGTTTTTGGATGTTGAAAATATATTTTTAGTTAAAAAATACTGTATTTGGGAGAAAACTGTGAAAAATTACCCGAATAGGGTCCAATGTGAGATAATTCATGAAATGTCAAGGTTTTGTGAATATTTCCCAATGTGTCCTTAGAAAATGTACGAACAGAGATCAGGTCCAGTTTAAGACCTTTGCTGGTGCTCTTTTGGAGGAAGACTAGTGACTGACTGGTCTATAGCCTATGTTAAAATAGGAAACAGAAAGCCAGGGACAATTCTTTTTGTTCTCAGCAAGAAAGAGGTACATTTTAATCAAAGCAATAATGTGATTTGGCAGCCCTGACATATGCCCCGCTGATTCATGTGAACTGTGATTTTTAGTGATAGGTTTGCTTTATGATGAGTTTCAATCAGAAAAATGGTATTTCAGTGTGAATGCAATTTTATCTTGAAACCGTATGCTTGTATTTTTTTTCCCCAGAATTAAATTAATAGCCAAGGAGAGGTGATAAGAAGGACCTGAATTTCTTTTGATGTCAAAGCATGGATACATGAGCTTATTGAGTGTTTGCAGCCTTGTCAGAGGTTAGATTAAAAAGATGGAATCGTACAGAATTGTTTGCTCTGAATGTCACAACAGCCAATAAAGAGAAGTTATTATTTGCTGTCCAAACATCTTAAATCCTCTTTGGCTTTTAGTACTTTTGAATTCCTGGCCACATATAGTAGTATTTGTTTGTGACATTGAGAAATGTAGGTTTTGTTTGACAATAGTGTACCATCTTTCCTGTATTCACATTAACCACTTAAGGACCGTAGGCTTACACCCAAGTGGCCAGGCTATTTTTTTTTACAATTTAGGCCACTGCAGCTTTAAGGCCTCACTGCAGGGCCATACAACTCAGCACACAAGTGATCCCCCCCCCTTTTCTGGCCACCAACAAAGCTTTCTTTTGGTGGGCTCTGATCCCTGATGGCATGTTTATATATTTATTTTTATTTATTTGTATTTTTTTTCTATAAATATTGCTATTTTTTTAATCTTGGCCCTCCCTCCCTCCCCCCGCCAGCCGATCACTCCTGAGCCTCCCAGGTGTGACACGGCTGTCCCCAGTACAGCGCTGCCGTAGATCACGGTGCTGAATAGTGTAAATAGATGGCGGTTTCACCATCAAACAGTCTCCTAGCGGCAATCGCCACTGGGAGACTGATGATGGAGCAGAGTGCATGGTCTCCTGCAAATGCCCGCCCCAGGACTTCATGCCAATTGGCGTTGAGCGGTCCTGGGGCTGCTGCCGCATCCACGTCAATTGGCATAGAGCGGCCGTTAGATAGTTAATTATAGCACTGTTTCCAGAATACATTTTTACATTTTATGCAGGTTACTTTGTTGAGATCGATTAATTATGCTATACGGCATATATTATATATTGATTTAACACGATAATTCCTAGCGCAGCACAGTCCTTTTCTTCCAAACAAGTCCACTTTCTGCACCAGCCTGGTCTGAGCAGTGTTACCGCCACCACACCCAATAAGACACGACTCACCCTCTGTAGAGACCACTACTATGGTCTGGATGCACCTTGGGGTTATTCCCTGGTCACCCCCGACCAACCCGATCAATCTGTATCTTTACTTGGATTAGGAACACCCCTTTTCCCTTGGTTATATTCCTCTTCAGTATACTTAGATGGATACATCCAAAAAGAGGCTGGATATAGCATAATACTGTATATAAAATTTATTTGCTAAAAAAATATTGCACTTACACTTTGTTGACTTTAAAACAGCATGAGTTTGTTAGACGGGCTCTCCCCCATTTGTGACGGGCTCTCCCCCATTTGTGTTGGCCACCGGAGGGCTCTCCCACTGGTCGGCTTAGAGACTGATCATGGCTGCCGCGCGCACAGCCGCCCACTCCTCCTCTATGAACGCCAAAGCTTTTGCACTCCGCTGCCACTTCCGGGTACCGCCCTACTAGTTTCGTCTGTATGACTCATCAGGAGCTGGCACCCGGAGTGGCTGTGAGTGCTTATGAGGACATCGTTCCCACCCCTTCCCAGTCTGTCCACCCAATCCAATCGCCGTACCCTCGGCTCCAAGCATCCATTATTCCGCGTCCGCATACGGATTACTATAAGCAGACTAGCATTAATTCCCACGCATGATAGTACTGTACATAACATCGCCGGCACTCGTCCCATTTGTTCTAGGCTACAGCTTGGTCCATCACACACCCTAACCTTACAGACCAGCCAGTTTATACACCTAAATTTCTATCCCCAAGCACCCTACAGGCTCCTCATACATACAATCCTGATTGGTCCGACCACCAGCGATGTCTGCACTCCAACACCCCACGGTTGCCTTTGGTGAGAGCCCGTTTACACTGGTATACAATACAGTTAAATTAACAATATACATACCACATTACATTACATTAAAACCAGTATTCATTCCATACACCTCATTAAAACCCCCAATACCCCTTTTATGCCAGCCTATTCCCCTAAGAAACATACTAGGTGAACATCTATATTCAGACCCCCTGGCCTTAATGTCCTCATCTCGTATGTACATTTAGTCTCCTCTTGTGAGATCTTTCTCACCATTTCAGCTCCCCTTCAAGCAGGTTTAATTTTCTTTAATGCACAAAATGACATCAGTTTAGAACGACATGCATGCTCCTGTGCATAATGTATGGGAACACTAGGATTCTGCTTTCCTTTTTGTATGTTCCTTGTGTGTTCCCCCAGTCTTTCTTTTAGCTGTCTGGTGGTTCTACCAATGTACTGGAAATCACATGGGCACCACAGCATGTAAATTACATGCTTGTCCTTACAAGTTATTACCTGCCTTATGTGGAAGACTTTCCCATTCGCAAAAGAGACCACCGATTTGGTTTTTGTGGGGTTACTTTCTCTGCAGGCCTTGCATTTGCGGCAGGGGTAAAACCCCTCCTCCTGCCATCCCTGTCTGTTCTTCTGTTTTTTTGGTGGTTCGACACAGCTAGGGACAATAAGGTCACGCAGATTTGGGGGTCTGCGATATATAAAATTAGGTTGATCAGGGATAATATTCCTCAATATTCTGTCAGTGCCCAATATGCCCCAATGCTGTCTAATAATCCTCTGAAAGTTTCTATATTGTGAACTATAATTAGTTATAATGGATATTTGATGATCCCCTTTTTGCTCTACCCCCACCCACTCCATGGACCAATTCCCTCCTGTCCCTCAGTGCCACTTTCTCTATCTCCTGATTTAACTCCTCCTCTCCATATCCTCTTTCCATAAATCTTGTTTTTAGTACCCCATTCTGTATCCTATAATCCTGTGTTGTGCAATTTCTGCGCATACGCAGGAATTGTCCTCTGGGGACACTCCTGATCCAATTTGGGTGGTGGTTACTATTCGTGGGTTTGTACCCATTTCTATCTGTTGGTTTGAAAAAACTTTTAGATATTATTTCATTACCCTTTCTCTATTCATAAGCTCTAAATCCAGAAAGTGGATTTCCCTGGGATCAGACTCAACTGTGAGGGTGATATTTTTGTCATTGTTATTTAATTGAATGATAAAGTTTTTTAACCCTTCTTCCCCTCCACGCCACACCATAAATAGGTCATCTATAAATCTCACCCATGTGTTAATATTCCCACCTCCCCCCCTAATTACAGACTCCTCCCACTTACCCATAAACAGGTTTGCCAAACTTGGTGCATAGCTTGCCCCCATGGCGCATCCCTTATGCTGCTTATAGTACACCCCTTGATGCCAAAAATCATTTTTTTTTTCTAAAATAATAATAATACTAAAAGGAAAGCAGAATCATAGTGTTCCGATACATTATGCACAGGAGCATGCATGTAATTCTAAACTGATGTCATTTTGTGCATTAAAGAAAATTAAACCTGCTTGAAGGGGAGCTGAAATGGTGAGAAAGATCTCACAAGAGGAGACTAAATGTACATACGAGATGAGGACATTAAGGCCAGGGGGTCTGAATATAGATGTTCACCTAGTATGTTTCTTAGGGGAATAGGCTGGCATAAAAGGGGTATTGGGGGTTTTAATGAGGTGTATGGAATGAATACTGTTTTTAATGTAATGTAATGTGGTATGTATATTGTTAATTTAACTGTATTGTATACCAGTGTAAACGGGCTCACACCAAAGGCAACCGTGGGGTGTTGGAGTGCAGACATTGCTGGTGGTCGGACCAATCAGGATTGTATGTATAAGGAGCCTGTAGGGTGCTTGGGGATAGCAATTTAGGTGTATAAACTGGCTGGTCTGTAAAGTTAGGGTGTGTGATGGACCAAGCCGTAGCCTAGAACAAATGGGACGAGTGCCGGCGATGTTATGTACAGTACTATCATGCATGGGAATTAATGCTAGCCTGCTTATAGTAATCCGTATGCGGACGCGGAATAATGGACGCTTGGAGCCGAGGGTGCGGCGATTGGATTGGGTGGACAGACTGGGGAGGGGCGGGAACGATGTCCTCATAAGCACTCACAGCCACTCTGGGTGCCAGCTCCTGATGAGTCATACAGACGAAACTAGTAGGGCGGTACCCGGAAGTGGCAGCGGAGTGCGAAAGCTTTGGCATTCGTAGAGGAGGAGTGGGCGGCTGTGCGAAATTATCGTGTTAAATCAGTTGTGTATTTGAAATAATACAGTGCACTGCCTGATAGACAGTTGATATTGTGAACGGAGTGCGCGGTGTTGTCCAGAATAATATATTATATATTTGTTTCATAAGAAGAATAAAAATAATGGGTTTTTACACATATTCTGCATAAACTCTTGCATAACAACATTTGCATAGTAATATCATATTTTTTAGGTAATCTGTAAAATCCATCAAAAAACTAAATATTTAGACACTTTTAGGCCCATATGCAATTCACTTTTTCACTTGAGTTTTCTCGTGGGTGATTTTTTTTCCAACTTGTAAATAAAATGCCTTTTACATCACCAACAAGCAAACAAATACTCAAAATAATTTTGACAGTACTTTTCACCTATGGGGCCATATGCAATTCAGTTTTTCTCCTGAGTTTTCTCCTAGATGTTATTTTCAAGCTTACCAATAAAATGCCCTTCAAACCACCCGAGAGCAAAAAAAAAAAAAAAAAAATTGTGGTAGTACTTTTTCACCTACTTTTGGTGCTTTTTTTCCATTGCAAAGTGCTAAAAAGTTATTCTAAATTGAAGATGAAAAATTATCTATTAGGAGAAAACTCAGGGGAAAAAGTTAATTGCATATGGCCCACTGTCTGGTACTTTTTTCCATTGCTAAGTGCTAAAAAGTTCATTTAAATTGGAGATGAAAAAGTATCTCCTAGGAGAAAACTCAGGTGAAAAAGTAACCACTACAGGTTGTTTTCACCTTATGGACCAGAGAAGTTATGACATTTGTGCTGTGTCCCTATTTAATCAGCAATACTTTTTTGCTACTTCTTACACCTAAGTTAAGTGAAGAAAATAGCCAGGTATATATATCCATTATAGTTCCTTTACTTCAGAAACAGAGGGTAGCCTTAATAAAGATGTCAGTTGTTTAGGTTACCTGTGTGAAGGATCAAAGAAGAAGATCAAAAGAAGACACCAGACCAAGGAACAAAATAGAGGGGGAGACAAGATAGACAGACATTTCAATCCCATATCAGAGAAATGAAGGACAGCAAGCATTACATTCCTGTCTTCTTCAGTCTTGGCAACACACTGAAACTGAAGCTACCCTGAACATCCTAATAATCTAACACAAGCAAAGCAACTTGATGAATGCAGTCATCAAGTTGCTTTGAACATATACAGTACAGTATAGATTTGTGTATTTCCTTCTCCTCATTAAAACTGAAGAAATCAATTAAAGTAGTGATAACAAATCACAAAGGGCCTGATTCACAAAGCGGTGCTAACAGTTAGCACCCTGGTGAAAAGTCCTTTATCACGCCTAAACTCAGTTTAGGCATGATAAGTTTAGGTGTGATAAGTTTAGGTGTGATAAGTTTAGGCATGATAAGTTTAGGTGTGATAAGTTTAGGCATGATGGGCCATATGCAATTAACTTTTTCTCCTGAGTTTTCTCCAAGGTGATATTTTTAAACTTGTCAATAAAATGCCTTTTAAGCCACCAGCAAGCAAAAAAATACAGAAAATAATTTTTATAGTACTTTTTCACCTACTTTTTGGTACTTTTTCTATTACAAAATGCTGAAAATCTATTTTAAAAAGATGTTGAAAATTTCTCTCCTAGGAGAAAACTCAGGTGAAAAAGTGAATTGCATATGGCCCGATAAGTTTAAGCACCAACTGGGTTAGCACCGCAGTGCACAGCTGATCAAAAGTTTTGCGCTAGCAAAGTCTGGTGCACTTCGCATAGAGTTTAATGGCGCTGCTTTGCGTGCGGAACTTTGCACGCTATCTACACTTATCTAAACTTAGCATGCCTAAACTTATCACGCCTAAACTGGCTTTTCACCAGCGTGGTGAAATGGTTATCATGCCTAAAGTCTCTAACTGGGTTAGTACCGCTTTGTGAATCGAGCCCAAAGAATGCAAAAAGCTGTCCAGCTAAAAGCTGTCTAAAAACTGCCTTTAAAATGTTATACCAAGATTGTGTATATTGGATAACAGGTCAGTATGTAAGAGCTTTGATCAGAGAAAACGTCACACTGCTGAAAGGGATAAAACAGCCTAAAACTGAGTTGTGGATGTATTGGTGATATTCAGTATAGAACGAGTCCTTTGTTTTTAAAGAGATTCGCATTTCAATAATCCTATCAACATGGAATATATTATTGTTGATGCACTGTCCATCATTGTATATGATCATGTCTCCCCACCTTTCTGCATCCTCAACATATCTCTTTCATGTAATATTGCTTTTTAAAGAGACACAGAAGCAAAAAAAAATTGTGATAAAATTATATCTGTATGATATATGTATGTGTAGTACAGCTAAGAAATAAAACATTAGGAGCAGAGACGTAAGTCTAATGTTGTTTCCAGTACAGGAAGAGTTAAAAACTCCAGTTGTTACCTATGCAAAAGATCCACTGAGCTCCACGACTTTCAAAGTCACATAGAGCTCTGTCTTCTGAAGCTTGTTATCTTAAGTGTCTGGCACTGTATTTTCTTTTTCTCTGCAGAGGACAGTTGAAAAGTTCACTAGCCTGCTCTGTAAAATCATTTAGAATTCTAAGTAGTGTGTAAACTGCAAATATTAGAGAATGATGCACTGTTATAAAAACACTATATAACTGAAAATAAAAATATGAGACTATGTTCTTTGCTACTAAAACTATTTTCTTTGCTAGTAGTTATCCGTACTGCACAACCAATTCATTATATCATTTTTTTTTTTTGCTTCAGTGTCGCTTTAAGCAGCTTGTATAATTTAAAGAAATTGTATTGCAAAAAGGGTGTGTGCATCAAACACCAAGTGAACCCTTATATACCTGGCTTTGCAGATAAGGCCTAATTAGCTTATTCATGAGACACTGCTCAAGCAAATCTGCATTCGCTTTCGCATGCCAGGATATGCAGGTTTTTGCCAACTAACTCACCGCAAAATTTTTGCCCTGCGGGGGATTAGTTTGCGCAGCATTTAGCACTTATCCAGGATCGCCACGTGGAGCCCCCCCCAGGATCCCAGGAAAAGGGGGGCCAACAGGGCACTCCAAGCACTCTCACTACTCAGAGACTCTGTAGTCACCCCCTGGGGGGGGGGGGGGTTAGGAAGTGCGTGGCAGCCCCGCCAAGCGCTGCCACCGCCAGGAAAGGCCGCCCGCACCCACCTCCCAAAGGATAGGACCTACCTTGTTTCGTATTGCGTCCAAGTGCATTATTATGCCAGGCCAAATGTGCGCAACTTGGGAGCACTACGACAGGGGGGGGGAGTGAAGCATAGGTCACCCCAAGCCTAGTAAAGCTCAAGGGTGACTCTACAGCTCCACACCCCAATGGGGAAACAGGCTGCAGAAAGCCCATGTAAAGAGGGTCACCCACCACCTGCTTCCAGAAAAAAGGAACTGAAATTGTATTGCAAAAAGGGTGTGTGCATCGAACACCAAGTGAACCCTTATATACCTGGCTTTGCAGATAAGGCCTAATTAGCTTATTCATTAGACACTGCTCAAGCAAATCTGCATTCGCTTTCTCATGCCAGGATATGCAGGGTTTTGCCAACTAACTCACCGCAAAATGTTTGCCCTGCGGGGATTAGTTTGCGCAGCATTTAGCACTTATCCAGGATCGCCACGTGGAGGCCCCCCCAGGATCCCAGGAAAAGGGGGGCCAACAGGGCACTCCAAGCACTCTCACTACTCAGAGACTCTGTAGCCGCCCCCCTGGGGGAGGTTAAGAAGTGCGGGGCAGCCCCCCCAAGCACTGCCACCGCCAGGGAGGGCCGCCCGCACCCACCTCCCAAATCCTGGATAAGTGCTAAATGCTGCGCAGACTAATCCCCCGCAGGGAAAAAATTTTGCGGTGAGTTAGTTGGCAAAACACTGCATATCCTAGCATGCGAAAGCGAATGCAGATTTGCTTGAGCAGTGTCTAATGAATAAGCTAATTAGGCCTTATCTGCAAAGCCAGGTATATAAGGGTTCACTTGGTGTTTGATGCACACACACTTTTTTCAATACAATTTCAGTTCCTTTCTTCTGGAAGCAGGTGGTGGATAACCCTCTTTACATGGGCTGTCTGCAGCCTGTTTCCCCATTGGGGTGCGGAGCTGTCGAGTCACCCTTGAGCTTTACTAGGCTTGGGGTGACCTATGCTTCACTCCCCCCCTGTCGTAGTGCTCCCAAGTTGCACACATTTGGCCTGGCATAATAATGCACTTGGACGCAATACGAAATAAGGTAGGTCCTATCCTTTGGGAGGCGGGTGCGGGCGGCCCTCCCTGGCGGTGGCAGCGCTTGGGGGGGCCGCCCCGCACTTCTTAACCTCCCCCCAGGGGGGCGGCTACAGAGTCTCTGAGTAGTGAGAGTGCTTGGAGTGCCCTGTTGGCCCCCCTTTTCCTGGGATCCTGGGGGGGGCCTCCACGTGGCGATCCTGGATAAGTGCTAAATGCTGCGCAAACTAATCCCCCGCAGGGCAAAATTTTTGTGGTGAGTTAGTTGGCAGAACCCTGCATATCCCTGCATGTGAAAGCGAATGCAGATTTGCTTGAGCAGTGTCTCATGAATAAGCTAATTAGGCCTTATCTGCAAAGCCAGGTATATAAGGGTTCACTTGGTGTTTGATGCACACACTCTTTTTGCAATATAATTTAAAGAAATGAAAGCTGCATTGTGTCTTTTTTTCAATTTGTATAATTAAAAATATCTGAACTGAGAACAGCCCGTAATCACAATTTCTGCTTAGTCTTGATGTAGGTAGAAAAAAAGTTTTGTAAAAGTAATACCTTTTAATGGTTAACTGATGAAGTTAAAACATGCAAGCTTTCTGGGATCTAGTCCCCTTCTTCACGCAAATTTCTAGATGTTAGCTGAAGTAAAACACTGATGCAGGTAAATAGTGAACACGTAGATGGCAGTTGTGCTGGTTACTGTTTAGCAGTTAGATGTCAGGTGATCAACAGGCTGGAGCCAGTGAGTTCATGCAAGCACACATGAAATCTAGCAGGTTTCTGAAGATCATGAAGCCAAATCAATCATGTTACATAAGGAGTCATGAATCCCATTCCATTTAAACCTTCTGTTAATGTCTTAAACATTTTCATACATTTGTACTCAGAAATCTTTATTGTTTGTATATTTTTGAAGTTACCCTTAAAGAGATTTTTGACTAGCCCATCTTCTCATAGCGGGGTTCTCAGGGTTTTCTATATTTTGAAAAATACTTAGTGAACGGCAGTTGCTCCGTCCAACTGCACAAAAAAAAATTATAGTGAGTGTGAGGCTGGCCAACATCTTTGCATAAATGTGTCAGGCTTGGTGGTGTATTCTCCATAGTCAGCATGCAACACATAAGTTGAAGTGAAGGAGGTACACACACCAGCACAAGGAATCAGGATATCCCCAGTTTAGTGGAGGAGAGGACTGACTCCAATAGGAGATTGTGGCGCACAGAGCCGGTGCAGATCCGAACAGCCACAAACAATGCTTTCGTGATAACGTCTCAGCGCAAAGTAGCGCTGAGCGCATAAACCAGAACTGAGGAGATCAGGACAGGTAGACAGAATGAATGCTTGCTTAACTAGCCTCTACTTAGTGACAGCAAGCGTCCACAACAAGACAGACTGGAATGAGGCAGCCAATGCGTTTGCAGCGATGGCGTGCCTCACAAAGACAGGACAGGATAGTCAGGAAATAGCAGGATCAAGATAGATGAACGTAACACAGACAAATATACAATAAGTATGTTTTCCTAGCGTATTACAATTACAGCTATCAATGAAACTATTTGTAACGTCTGACTAACATATGTACATATCGGCAATGAACCGATATATAGGACTGGAGCAACACAGGGAACAGGACTCACAAGGATTCTCTATCTCTTCGCAGAGATGAACGCAATCCACAAACGGTAACAAAACAGGATTCAGAAGGATTCGTTATCTCTTCGCAGAGATGAACGCAATCCACAAACAGAACCAGGAGCAGGATAACTAACTCAGCACGGGTGATCACGATACGTGCAAACTACCAAAACGTGCTGGAAAGCTGACTAACTGAACACAGGATATAAACAGTTCGTGTACGTATACATCAGCGACACTGATGTATCAACGTAACACGAATACAAGGAAAATAATAAACGTGCTGGTATGCATATATATTGGCAATGAACCAACATATGATGCAAGACCAGCAAAGTATCTTTAGAACAAGAAACACGATCTGGGGCTGAAGCAACAGCAAGACAGGCTTAAGCTGAAGCTATGATAGCCCAAGGAGCCCTGCAGGAAGCAGATCTTTATACTGAGGTCATCCAATGGGAGCAGACATGCAGATTCCCACACAGGTGAATGATAATCAGTCACAAGCTGACAGCAGGAAAAGGCAGACAAAGCTATGCAGCTTGCATGGAAAGAGATCAGAACTGCCTGAGCTGCAGCACTACTACTGCCAGCAGTGCCTGCTGCAGAAGCGATCATAACAAAATGTTTATCAGGGAATGTCTTTATAAAGAATAAAGGCCATGCTGAGAATACACCATGAAGAGAGGCACTAGCCCAAAACCTGTCGGTAATGTCAGATTTCTACTACTTACTGTAAGTGACAGCAACATAGGAGAAAAGTAATGTATGGCTCATTTTACTCTTGGAGAAATGTACTTCTTATTTGTATGTGTTTTAAATTTTAAGATTTTCGCGACAATTCCTCTTTAAGAATAAGTACTTTGAGATCTTGCAAGCTGTGTCCTGGTTCACAGAAGTGTTGGCCCACTGGTGTGTCCATTTACCCTCTTGTAAAGGTATTACTTTTACAAGACTTTGTTTTTTTCTACCTACATAATTTGTTTGGCTAACACGGTACAGAAACATTTTTACTGGTTAGTCTTTAAAAAGTCATTTGTTTAAAAGTGATATACACATTTTCAGACTAAAATTGTTCTGGTGGAAGAGATAAATTGTAATGCACCAAGGAAGGGGCCCAGGTGGGGGTGACAGCACCAAGCAGATATCTTTCCATTAGCAGTAAAGAGCCCACCACACCCCATTTGCTGATTGGAAATCAGTGACACCTCTGAGATCAGCAGATTGGGTGCCGAGCAGTGATACTTCTCACCTCTCTATATAAACACATGATCTCAGTGTATCAGCACCTATTTCTCTTACAACCAGCCAATTAACATATCTTTCTACTTAAGCAGAGCAACAGTCTCTGGAACTCAAGGGGGTGATTCAACAATAACACATATGGAGGTTGAACTTGGTGTGGAGAGGGGTCCCTTAGCTGCAAGAAGAGAGAATATTGTCAGCTTCTTTACCGCAACTGACGGCCTTATTCTAGTATACAAGGCCAGTGGGTGAAAGAAAAAAACATACATCTGTGACCAAGCAAGCACTGGCGTAACAATAGGGGATGCGACCCCTGCCACCGCGGGGGGGGGCCCGGGGCCCCCCTAGGGCCCGCTCTGGGACTTTTGTGGGGCAGGAGGGGCCGCAGCATAAGAGGAGAGCGTGGGCGCAGATCGGTGGGGAGGGGGGACATTCCCCCCTCCCTCACCTTGGGCTCTCCTCTCAGCGCTCCCCCTCCTGCAATCATTGGTGGCGGCGGGCTGGCGGCGGCAGCGGCGGCAGGCTGAACACATCACCGCCTTCTCGCCGGAGGTCTTCCGATCTCTAAGAGCAACTTCCTGTTTACGTAAGAAGTTGCATGAAGCTCTTAGAGATCGGAAGACCTCCGGCGAGAAGGAGGTGATGTGTTCAACCTGCCGCTGCCTGCCCGCTGCCACCAATGATTGCAGGAGGGGAGCGCTGAGAGGAGAGCCCAAGGTGAGGGAGGGGGGAATGTCTCCCCTCCCCACCGATCTGCGTCCATGCTCTCCTCTTATGCTGTGGCCCCTCCTTCCCCACAAAAGTCCCTGAGCGGGCCCTAGGGTGGTGGGGGGGCCCAGATTTTTTTGCAGGGGAGCCCGGGGATTTCTAGGTACGCCCCTGCAAGCAAGTAGCCATTACGCAAACTGAACCAATTGTTAGTTGCTCAGCATTGTTTCCCCTGACACCCCACATGCCTGGGCATCCTCCTTTACCACTCTGTGATGACTGAGGTGTCATAATAGACTTTGACCTATAATGAATAAAACATAAAATCAGATTGGAACATTTATATTTCTTCTCTTGCACATGATATCCTTCCAGTAACAGTGAAGGCCACACTTGTTTTCCTGCTAAACATCAGTGAGACCAAACCTTAGAGATCAACAGATTGGGTGCCCACCAGTGATACCCCTGACTTACCCATCAAAGCAAATGATCTCAGGGGTCTAGCTCCCCCTCTCCAGCCTTTAAAATTGTTCTACATAACAGATATGAATTACTCACAATGGATCTTTTTTTTTTTTTAAATAAAAGGATAAAAAGCCTGTTTGCAACAAAAAATCGACACTTTTTCTGCAGAAGTAATGGCATTTTGTCAAGTGCAACATTTGCAAAAGTAGTGATCTCCACCTTTTTGTGGGCTACACACTTTCTGTTAATTATAATGCAGATTTCCACTGATGTTGGCAATTTAAAAGCAAATTGGTGATCTTATGTAAAAGTGGTTATTATTCAAGCTGATATATTGTATGGTGATCTGAAAAGTGCATGTATATCTGCAGAAATAATGGCAATTGTTTAGCAATCAGGCTTCATAAATACTTCCTGTAAAGTTCCATTCAGGGGCCTTTCACACGGGTGAGGAAGGTCATTTTACTGTACATCACTGCTATGCCAATAAAAGCCCATGGATGCTTTCACACAGCCTGCGGTGCATTGCGCCAGAAGTTGCGGATCTACCATGAGCGCATACCTACATTATCCTGCGACCTCTGTGACAACCTGTGGCGACGTGTGGTGAACTGGAAGTCATGTAAGTCTATGCCGAGTCAGGGGTTCTTAAAGAAGATGGAGGTGGCATTGCAGCGTGCATGCACTGATGCGTATTTTTACAATATGCTTCCGACAGGAAGTGAGTACAAGCAATTGTCACTTTCTGTTTGGATGTCGGTCAGATGGAAATTACCACATATGAATGCGGTTATCTCCGAAGGCCTGTTTTCGGTGGTGCGGTGCTACCCTAATGCCAATGTGCTATCTGAAACCAGCCTCAGATTTACAAGACATGCATAAAAAGAAAAATGTATTCACGCCTTTTTGAGTTTTGATCTCTTGCAGTCATAAAACATTCAATAACAGTTGCATACAACTGTTTTATATTATTTTTTACCCTGCACAACAGGAATAGCCTATTTTATGTCAAAGTTAAAACAAATCTCTCCAAAGAGATTAAATTAATTACAAGGACAATCTCACAAAATTAATGATAAAAGTATGTCCTGTCTTCTATGCGATCCCCCTAAATTACATCATAATTCAAAAGAAGATAATTGCTGTGCACTTATATTCAATAAGTCATAACTTTTACTACTTCTGTAAAAATAAACCTATTGCCAATCTGCAAAACTAATAACACAGGTTATATGTGAATGTACAAGGTCAATATAGGTTTTTGGTCATAGCATCACTTTTAAAAATCAATACTATTAATTAAATGATGCAATCAGATAAAAGTAATCTCCAATGGCATGCACATTAGTCATCAAACAATTGGCTCATCTATAAAGTGAAATGTTCACTCCACATGCCCAGCCTTCCTGTGTGCACATTTAGAAATAGTGATGACCCATAGAAGCGCAGGACCAAGTGGCATGGAACAAATTAAAATTGGAAGTAATAAATCTATAATCAGTGGAAGTATGCACTGATTTCGAAAAAGGATTTAGTTTTTGACCAAGGTCATTGCAAAATAGAATTGAGGAAATTAGCTTTATTTTATTTATTTTTGTTAAATAATAGGGAAAGTGAAGGAATATGGAAACATCTGAAGTTTATGAGACATTTGTCAACCACCTGAACCTTTATGAGAATCAGTGTTGGGTAAACAGAGCACATTGAATTTTGCGAGGCAAATAAACATTCGCCTACCAATTCACAAACGATTCCATACAAAGTGCCAGTAAACACATGTAAACATTTGATGTGAAAGCTAAAGCTAGTTAGTGCGCATGTGACTGCACATAAAATTCCTGCCTGTCAGAGAACAACTTCTGAGTGTAGGGGATAGATAGAAAAGGTCAATGGTTGATATATTTTAGCTTCTGAGACACTGATAGACTATTAGTCATATGAGACAATACAACATTACACATACAGAACTTTTTTTTTAATTTTTTTTTCAAAAGTTTTTATTTCTTTTGCAAGGTCAAACATACATACAACATTTGACCCCACAAAGGAGGCTTAAGCATAGCAAAAGTCATCAACCTCATAAAAAGATATTTCACTTAGGCCTCTTTCACAGTAGGACATTGCGTTTTGATGTGATGTTAAAGTCGCAACGCAAATCACAACGCAACACCCCAAAAAAGTTGCAACGCAACTTAATGCCCCGTTATCATCGCATACAGTAGAGCATACAGGCAATGAAAAGTATGCTTCCAAGTTATTACTGAGCATGTGCAAACAGTCCAACGCAGCTAATAATGTGTATGACACACTGCATGCAGTACTTTCACTTAACGTGCAGCGTTAGTCACCAACGCAACGTGTGCACTGTGAATGGGGCATTGATTTTTCATTGCAATGAGTTATTCTGCATTAAATGTTGTTTTAACGTGCAACTTTAACGTCGCACTGTGAAAGAGGCCTCAATGAACAGGACGAAAGTAAACACACAGAAAATAACATAACCATCATGAGCCGAGACCCTCATCCAAAAGAGTCACTACATTCAAGAAATAGTAAGACACTATAGCATCAGGATATAAATAGAAAAATAAATCAAAGAACTTAAAAAACTGCAAGGTAAGACAAGTCCACATTGTTGGCATGATCAACTCATGAGGTCTATGTTGTGATGAACTGGAACATATGATCTTCAATCATGGCCAGTATTTCTCCATAAATCATCCAGTGATGAATACAAGTCACAACTGGAGCTAATTCAAGAGAAAGAGACTTCCATGAGCGGGCAGCATAAGCCATGTGTTGGACTAAATGGTGAGTGGTTTGATGCTTAGTATTAGGCTTATTCCCTAGCAGGGGTATTGAAGGGACCACAGAAAGTGTTTTGCCAATAGCCGTAAAGATCAAATTGCTAACTTGAACCCAGAACTGGGATACCACCACATATGGAAAAAGGAACCCCTGGCCCCACACCCCTATAGTACCAGTCTGAGCTGTGAGGGTAAATTGTGGATACTTTGACTGGGGCCAGGTAAGCTTGATGGATGATCTTGGGAATAATAGTAGATGCCCTTCATAATGATCCCAAAACAGTGGCGCTCTTTGGGTGCAGAAATTTGTAAACTCAATTTACCCTGCCATTTAGCTAACATTGGAGACATATTTCGCTTTGGGTGGGCTGCTTTGAGGCCATTTAAAGGAATACTTAAGGCAAAAAAAAAAATGACATTTACTCACCTGGGGCATCCCTCAGCCCCCCGAAGCTGGATGGTGCCCTCGCAGCCCCGCTCCGATCGTCCTGTCCCCGCTGGCGGCTACTTCCGGTTCGGCGACAGCCGCCGACAGGCTGGGAACGCGGCTGATTTTCCGCGTTCCCAGCCGCTGCTATCACCCTCTATGCTGCTATAGCGTATATATATACGGTATGGCAGCATAGAGGGTGATAGCAGCGGTTGGGAACGCGGAAAATCAGCCGCGTTCCCAGCCTGTCGGCGGCTGTCGCAGAACCGGAAGTAGCCGCCGGCGGGGACAGGACGATCGGAGCGGGGCTGCGAGGGCACCATCCTGCTTCAGGGGGCTGAGGGATGCCCCAGGTGAGTAAATGTCATTTTTTTTTTTTGCCTTAAGTATCCCTTTAAGTAAGAAATGATTCCATTATTAAGTAAGGACTCAAAACACCAACTTTCAAAGTATGTTGATGTTGAGTCTGGTGAAGCTGAAAGGTTTGGTGAGGCCTAAGTCTGTGCTGGCTACTCAAGGAGGGGGAGGGGAATCAACTTTACATTTTGCAAGGAGTTAGCTAATTTAGTAAGTTTGAGGCCAGTTAGCCAGGTCAGGTCCCCCATCAAGCCTGGAGTAAAATCAGAGTTATGCACAATAAAAGTGTTTTAAATACGTAAGTGTTTTAATAAGTTTGAAGTGGTTGTCAGTCATACCAGAGGTCAGATCAAGAAGATCAAGGATAAAGTAACATTTTGGGCCAGGAAAGAGTAAATAAATAAATAAATGTGTGTTTATGTTGTAGACTTCAAAGCAGGAATTAAGGCACAATCTTGTTTTTGATAGACATTTTGGGGAGTGATATTGGGTGTCCATTCTCTGTTTTTCTGGCAAACCTTGCACCTTTGTTTGGGGATACTGCTTTCATAAATCAGGGGGGAGAAGGGCAGGAAAATGCTTTCCTTGAAGTCTGATGACATCCTCCAAAACAAGTTGGCCTGGGTTTGTGACAGGTTTTCCAGATTTGTATATCAGTGATGTTATAACCTTCTCTTTAAATTTAAAAAATTGCCCCATTGCCTGATTTCTTATACAGGACAAAAACATTATGGAGGAAAACGTGTATCAAGTATATTGCCACTTTCTTATACCAGGTCTTCTTTTTCCTATCAATCCTGTAAGGCGCAAGCATCTGGTCAGGCAAGTCTACTGCCCCATGAGTATATTATATTCAGCAATGGCCACTGGTTTCACTATATCTTCTCTATGAAACCTCACCATTGTTGTAGCCTTGTAATGGATGGTGGTCAGAACTAACACATCTCACTTCTCTATAAATTTTAGGGCAAGCAGCTAATTGCACCTATTGCTGTAGGTCTCCCCTCTCTCTAGCTTTTTAATCGGGACTTATGGCAGAAGACCTTTCCTGTTTGTTCCAGTTGTGCAGGCTGGAGTCTGATTACAAAATAAAAACTTGAAGAGTGGGACAGTAATGTAAAATTGTCCACATACAAGTGATACCCTTGGTGAAGTAGAGAGTTGAGTAAGTCCAGGACTATCCTCTTACTAGTGCTCATGGTATGGACATTATCCAGCAGGCTCTATCAAGCTGTTTTTTCCTTCATAGAAGGAAGGTGTACCCAGTGCTACTCTCGCACAGCTTCTAAAATTTTACCCTGTCACTTTACCTTTTGCTGGGGATGTACTGCTTGATCCCTAGCCTTCTGTGGAATGGGACTAGGGATTAGAGATGTCGTGAACATAGAATTTTCTGTTCGTAAACAGCGAACGCGAACTTCTGCAAATGTTCGCAAACATGCGAACCGCAATAGACTTCAATGGTGTCAGGATCGCTGCTGCAGCAGGTATTGCTGGAAGTAGTAGTGCTGCAGCTCAGGCAGTTCTGATCTCTTTCCATGCAAGCTGCATAGCTTTGTCTGCCTTTCCCTGCTGTCAGCTTGTGACTGATTATCATTCACCTGTGTGGGAATCTGCATGTCTGCTCCCATTGGATGACCTCAGTATAAAGATCTGCTTCCTGCAGGGCTCCTTGGGCTATCATAGCTTCAGCTTAAGCCTGTCTTGCTGTTGCTTCAGCCCCAGATCGTGTTTCTTGTTCTAAAGATACTTTGCTGGTCTTGCATCATATGTTGGTTCATTGCCCATATATATGCATACCAGCACGTTTATTATTTTCCTTGTATTCGTGTTACGTTGATACATCAGTGACGCTGATATATACGTACACGAACTGTTTATATCCTGTGTTCAGTTAGTCAGTTCCAGCACGTTTTGGTGGATGCGCGTATCGTGATCACCCGTGCTGAGCTAGTTATCCTGTTCCTGGTCTCGTTTGTGGATTGCGTTCATCTCTGCGAAGAGATAGCGAATCCTTCTGAATCCTGTCCTGTTTCCGTTTGTGGATTGCGTTCATCTCTGCGAAGAGATAGCGAATCCTTCTGAGTCCTGTTCCCTGTATTGCTCCAGTTCTAGTCAGTGTTCCTGCTTATGTCATATATCGGTTCATTGCCGATATATACATATTTTAGTCAGACGTTACAAATAGTTTCATTGATAGCTGTAATTGTAATACGCCAGGAAAACATACTTATTGTATATTTATCTGTGTTACGTTCATCTATTTTGATCCTGCTATTTCCTGACTATCCTGTCCTGTCTTTGTGAGGCACACCATCGCTGCAAACGCATTGGCTGCCTCATTCCAGTCTGTCTTGTTGTGGACGCTTGCTGTCACTAAGTAGTGGCTAGTTAAGCAAGCGTTCATTCTGTCTACCTGTCCTGATCTCCTCAGTTCTGGTTTATGCGCTCAGCGCTACTTTGCGCTGAGACGTTTTCACGAAAGTATTGTTTGTGGCTGTCGGATCTGCACCGGCTCTGTGCGCCACAATCTCCTTTTGGAGTCAGTCCTCCCCTCCACTATACTAGGGATAGCCTGTTTCCTTGTGCTAGTGTGTGTACCTCCTCCACGTCAGCTCATGCGTTGCATGCTGACTGTGGAGAATACACCACCAAGCCTTACAAATGGGCAGGCGAATTTTAAAACCTACAAAGACTGTTTTTGGCCACAACGTGATGGAAAAGTTGTTTCAAGGGGTCTAGCACCTGGACTGTGGCATGCCAGAGGGGGATCCATGCCAAAAGTCCCACCAAAATTATGGAGTTGGCGCAACGTCGTGTTTTAAAACCTAAAGGGCAGAAATCATGTTACGCACAGATATGGGTTTCAGTGGGCTGTGGAGTGTCACACACAGAGAAATGCAATAGTACTATCAGAATACAGTGAAATAATAATGCACTGGATTGGTACTGTGTGTGCAACTTAATGTTGCAGCAACAGTAGTGTGCACACAGCTCTTGGTGTCAGTGGGCTGTGGCGTGTCACACACAAAAAAACACAGGGGACTGATGTGCTAGCCCTCAAAAGGGCTGTTTGGGGTGCTTCCACAGCAAGTGAGGAACAAGAACACAGGCCTAGCTAAGAGAGGTGCCTGGCTCTTCTACTGACCACATATGCTATTGCTCCGTTGTTATTGCCTGATGAACCGGGATCAAACCTGCGTAGCGTGTTGCATATTTGGAGTTCATAAATAAAATATATTGACTGTCTTTACTACAGTCGTTGTGTGTCTACTTGGAGGAGGTAAGTCCACCACTACCTCCTCTATTTACCAAGAATTTGGTTTTTAAACTCATTTAGCTTCCTTTTTCCCTTTTGGCACCTCTGTTCTCCTGCATAATATTGAGCCTACCCTGGGTGGAGGGTTGAACCCCCTTTTTTCTCATCTACAGAGAGCGACTTCTTATTCCTGAGTGGGGTCAGGAAAATCTCCCCACCTGCCTTTACAGGGGTTGCCTAATGGTAACCCTGGTTTGTGAGTATTAATATTTACTCTATCTAGTAACCAGTACATATTACACTATTGGGGCTCTTGGTGTTCCTTGTTTTTTAACAGGCCTAGCTAATGCTTTCCCTACCTATCTTCAGTAGGCCTGACCCTGCTCTCACTAACAGTCAGCAGCCAGCAGCGAATAAATCCAATATGGCCACCGCAACTGCTTTTTCATAGGATAGGGGGGTACGAGGTCCAGGAGGGGGTGCTAGCGGATTGACTGTCATGTGTCTGCTGACTGTGTAAGGGGTCAAAGTTTGCCTCCATGATGATGTATAGGGGCGGGTCGAACACGCCATATGTTCGCAGTCCGCGTAGAACGCGAACAGTGGAAATTCGCCGGGAACTGTCTGCCAGTGAACCGTTTGGGGCATCATTACTAAGGATTCATAGATGCCTATTTTTTGATATGGCATATAAGTTTAAGCAAATATTTGACTTAGGTGGTTGATGAGTGGCCACAATTTAAATAATCTGTCATAGGCTGGGTTATGACAAGAGGGGTGGTTGGCATTATTGCTAAAATGCAAGCAGGTTAGGAAAATTTTATCGTGGCATCTCAAAATGGTGGCTGAATAAATGGGTGTACAATGAACTGTATCTTTCGACCAGTACATGTGTTGCTCTGGGTTTGTACAAAGTACCATGTTAAAGGTCAAGCCCCCCAAAAAAATCGTTATTTCAGGGATAGCTGTAGGGTTCCAATTTGCTGCTAAAGATGAGGTAGGATTGGCTGCTATACATTGGTGGGCATTCATAGGGTAGCTGGTGGCTATGTGCTACCCTCACTGGCATGATCTACCTTGGCCTGGCAGCCCTCTGACCTCTAAGGTTATCATTGCTGGTGGTAGCTACAGGTCATACCCGTTCAGATAAAGAATTAATGTCACTAGTGCCCCTCACCTGCACCTCTCTCCTAGCTCGCTGAGCTGTTGGTGGCCCACCAGAATCAGAATCTGAGTTGCTTTCTGTTACAGAAGACTCTGAGTCAGGCAGCCAGTCAGAATTGGACTCCTCCAATTCCTCCCCTTCACTGCTGCTGCTGTCCCCTTACAGAATGGCAGCCCCCTCTTCTGTGGTATAGAGCCTCTTTGCCATCTTTCCTTAAAAAATGTACACAGACTCTATATACCAAGGTTATACATGTGGAGCGGCTAGGCATGTCAGGTACGGCAAATACAAAGAAAACCATTTTTTCTCTAAAATTGTGGGAAAATGCCTCGTCAATTCCACAGATATGTTTCTTTGGTATACATATATAGGGGAAAAGCAAATAAAGAGCCTGAAATGCTTACAAAAATAAAAGTGGGAGGAGAGGGGTTAAATTGGAGTGGCAAGAGATACGAGGTCTTAATCAGGGGTAATAGCTTAGTTAATTTTATTTAAAAAATTCTACATCATTAGGCTCACCTTTGACCCTCTACATCACAGTCAGCAGGCGCAAGGTTAGCCAATCAGGCTATGCTCCCTCCTGGAGCTCCCCCTTATAAAAAGCAGGCAGTGTCGGCCATTTCCCTCACTTGTGTGGCTGCAGTAATTAGAGAATGGAGAGGAACCTGCTGTAGACATAGCGAAAGCTTAGTTAGCCTCTTGTTAGGCTTGTTAGCTTGCTCCTTGCTGATACTTATTGCTAAAAAGCACCCCTCAACAGCTCTTTTAAGAGCTAATGTTGTTCTTGTGATCTATTTTTTTTGTGTGTGTCCCCCACTGACACTTGCATATACAGCCCTGTCAGTCAGTCGCAGCTGGCCCTTGGCCCCTTGCTAATTCCTACTGTGCCACTGCCAGGCCCAGCACATTCAGTGCCTACCTTTTCACTGCACGTGTGTGACATGCAGATGCACATTTGTAATACCAATCACTGCATAGCTGTTCATGTTTACTGCACCTGCATGACAGAACCACGCAGTGTTATTGTAATGCTGGGGAGTCATACTTTCTGACCACCCAGCACAACAAGGCTAAGAGCTGGATAATGGAAGAGGTTACACAGTCTGCCCAGAGCAACTGCAGCTCTGGGCTTCCGAAATCGCTACAAATAAAACACAACGGCAGCGCAGTGCGATGTTGCGCTGCCTTAGTTCGCACTGTGCTGCCTTAGCAATAGCAAGTATTCAGACAGGTACAAGACAGGACTATAGATTGGAGCATAACTAGTATAATTAGTAGCAACCGCAGCTCACAGTCATGTCCACAGAAGCAGAGCAAGCTGGCTAACAACAGTCACCAGCAAGCATCCACCCAGGCAAGACTACACAATAGAACATAACTAATAGCAACTGCAGCCTATAGTTACGTTCCCAGAAACTAGAGTTGCAGGAATATTACCAGTCACCAACGTGGTGATGGCACAATCCAAGCTATCCGGATAATGGACTTCACTGATCCACCGCGGATGCAGCGAACGGCCGTCAAGCATGGAACTAGGCAATACACAATGATAAGAAAAATAACAAACAGCTCAACTAACGGATAAATATATATGTTAGCAAGTCTGCATATATATTTATCAAGAACTAGCTAAAGCACAAGTAATAAGGTCGCATAGAACTACAATAACAGAACTATACAGAGTAACAAGGTGCCCAGTAGATCAGCGTAGTGACCACTATGACGGGCGGGGTATGAAATGGGAGGCAGACCTTTATACTGGCATCAGCCAATAAATGCAGGTATGCAAATCTCCACAGCTGAATGGTAATCACTCAATCCTGAGCTGGTTTGATTACTCTTTGCTACCTGGCTGTGAATGCTAAGGACCCCCATAAGAAATACATGCAGAATTATGTAACAACATGCATGCAGGAAATCCAGGCCTATCTGGCCGCAGCTCAGCTGCAACAAGCAATTGGTGGAATAATGACAGCATCCTGAGCTGCCCAGAACTGCAGAGCGATTGCAAATGACAATGAGAGCCATTGCAAATGCACAACCGAATACAAGCAGACAAGCCAGAACTGTCCGTTTGCAGCTCCATTGCAACGGACAGAATACGCTACAGGAGGGATCCTTACAGTTATATACCAGTCACTGCACCTTTTCACGGTACCTGTGTGTGTGTGACAGCTGCACATTTGTAATATCAATCACTGCATACCTGTTCATGTTTACTGCACCTGCGTGACAGAAGCACACAGTGCTATATACCAGCCACTGCACCTGTTCACGGTACCTGTGTGTGTGACAGCTGCACATTTGTAATACCAACCACTGCATACCAGTTCATGTTTACTGCACCTGCGTGACAGAAGCACGCAGTGTTGTATACCAGTCACTGCACCTGTTCACGGTACCCGTGTGTGTGACAGCTGCACATTTGTAATACCAATCACTGCATACCTGTTCATGTTCACTGCACCTGCGTGACAGAAGCACGCAGTGCTATATACCAGTCACTGCACCTGTTCACGTACCTGTGTGTGTGACAGCTGCACATTTGTAATACCAATCACTGCATACCTGTTCATGTTTACTGCACCTGCGTGACAGAAGCACGCAGTGTTATATACCAGTCACTGCACCTGTTCACGGTACCTGTGTGTGTGACAGCTGCACATTTGTAATACTAGTCACTGCATACCTGTTCAGGGTACCTGTGTGTGTGACAGCTGCACATTTGTAATACCAGTCACTGCATACCTGTTAACTGCACCTGTGTGACTGCACGCTGTTTTATATACCAGTTCGTGCATACCTGTTAGTTGCACCTGTGTAATCACACATTGTTGTACCAGTAGTCACTGCAACCTGTTCACTGCACCTGTGTAACCACACATTGTTGTACCAGCAGTCACTGCAAGCTTTTCACTGCACCTGTCTAACCACACATTGTATTAGTCAAGTCAGTGCATGCCACCTGGCAGGTCTGTTTGAGGTTGCGCTGTTGTGATTTTGTGTGGCCCTCGACCAAAGTACAGTGTTCAGAAGAAGGCACATGCCATCAACCCCCAATATTGTCAGGACGTAGTTGACTATTTAACACAGAACACCTCATCTTCCTCAGCTTCCGCATGGAAGCATGACATATCTTCCTCCTCCTGCTCTGATTCTGGCACCCTACTTAACACTCCATCGGCAGCCATCACCAAAGTGCCATCATCCCAGGGCTCAGCGGTGTGGACATTTTTTTGTGTGTCTGCCTCAGATGAGAGCAATGCCATCTGTACTCTCTGCCACCGAAAATTAAGCCGTGGGAAGACCAAGACCCACGTAGGGACAACTACCTTATGAAGGCACATGATTACAAAGCACAAACTGCAATGGGATGACCAACTGAGGAAAAGCAGCAAACAAACACAAAGCCACACACTGCAGTTTAAGATACCATCACACAATTATTTCTCAAAAAAGGCAAGTGGTGTCATCTCTGGAACACAGTGTTGGGTCAAGGGTCCATCTGACTAAGTCAGTCTCCACACACAGCATCTCTGTCTGCATGCCGTGTGACTGCCTGCCCCAATACTAAGTTGGTCCCCACACAGCATATCTGCCTGCAGGCCACTTGACTGCCTTCTCCGCCACCACCAACAGGGTCCAGGACTCCAGGTGGATTCCTGAATTTTTAAGGCCGTTGCTAGCCGCTATCAGGGATGCTCATCCGGATCCGGGTACCCGGGTAAACCCAGGTATCCGACCATTTTTCCGCTATCCGGGTCGGATCCGGATACCTGGGCCACTATCCGGATGGCACTATCCGGATTCTATCCGGATAGCTAGCTGCATAATCCGGATACCCGCGGGTATCCGTCCAGCTATCCGGATCCGGATAGTGTAACTAGTAAGGAGATGATGTCATTCAGCCAATCAGAGGGCTCCCAGCAGAAGCCCTAGCAACCAATCACAGAGGGGAACCCTGGCCAGCCCCACCTGACCTCATTGAGCCAATCAGAGGCCTACCAGCCTAAGTCCTGGCACCCAATCACAGAAGGGAACCCTGGCCAGCCCCCCTGTATAGCAAGGAGGGCTGGCATGATGAGACAGATCGTCCTTGCTTGTGTGGCTGGCTGGTCACTGACAGACTTGCTCCAGTGCTGGCTTAGCAAGTGCTGTATACAGTGATAAACCCAAAGCTTTGAGTGCTAAACATCTTTACTACACTATTGTTCTATTGTTTTTTTTAGCTAGCTAGCTTGTAATTGTTTGCTTTCATTCACTCCGATCCTGTCTGTGTCTGTGTCTGTGTAGGCCAGCAGAACAGTATAGGGAATAGGAGGATTACTGTGTTATTGTATTGTAGTTAGTACTGCAGTTAGTTGTTATGGCGGCGGCCTGGCGGGTACACACGGTGCGTTCCCGCACTCGATTTCCCGCTCGATTCCCGTCGACTCGATTATTTCCGACATGTCCGATTTGCGTTTCGATGGATCGTTAGGTTGATTCGCATGTAAAGTATGCCAAATCGACCTAACGATCCATCGAAACGCAAATCGGACATGTCGGAAATAATCGAGTCGACGGGAATCGAGCGGGAAATCGAGTGCAGGAACGCACCGTGTGTACCTGCCAGGCCGCCACCATAACACAGTGTGTTCTGTCTGGTCTCTACTCTGCGGTCTGTCACTCAGTGCTGATTTGATGTAGAGTCCAACCCCGATTTTATTAAAGTAAAAGTACCCCACATCATTTGGTGACATCATCACGTATAAATTGTACTATGTCTGCTGGCACCGGCAGCTGGGGGAGGGGCAGCAAGAGCAAGAGGACAGGGAGCAACATTACAGCCACCCTCAGAAGGTCTGCCGTGTCAGTGTCGACCCCAGCAGGCAGCCTACCCTCAGTCAGCGAGCTTTTCGCTTCAGGCGCCGCGATTGAACTCAGGGCTGTTAGCCGCAAGGAGTTTGAGGAGGATGTTCTGGGTTTTGAGGAGGGGGGGTATGATGTTGATGATGAGATGAAGGACCGCGACTACCATCCACAGGATGGGGATGTCAGCTCTGACTCTGAGGAGAAGGATGCGTCGATGGGTTTGGCACGGAGGATCAGCATTGCAGACAGTGGCCGTGGAATGCGGGACCTACCACCTCCTTCTGCCGCTACCACCAGCCGCACCACTCAACCCCCAACCGCCACAGGGAGAAAAGCCGCAGCATCCCATTCTAGCCGCAGGAGAATATTCACCTCCCCAATCTGGCCGCCACGGTGCCACAGGCCACTGCTGCTGATACCGCCACCTATATTCAACCCAAAACACAATTGCAATGTCATTTTTTTGGAGGTGTCTGGGCTGAAAACTGTCATGTCCCAGTTGTGCGATTGGACTTTGGATACAATGTGGGCTGCACAACCGCTGTCTGGAACCTAGTCCTGATGTTAATTGACAGCTTTTTTTTTTTTTTCATTTTATGTCCACCAAATAATTAATTAGTATTTCCCTTTAAAAAAACATGATGCTACATGCATCATTTACCCTAAAAACCATTTTAAAGCTATTTAAAGGGCACTTCCGGGTTTTCTATCCGGATACCCGAATAGGTTGGGTACCTGCGGGTAATTTGGTCGGATATCCGGATCGGATCCGGATATCCGCAAGGTCGGATCCGGATACCCGGATCCGGATATGTGGGTACCCGGATCCGGGCGGGTAATAAAAAGCACTACCCGAGCATCCCTGGCCGCTATAATAATTTTGTAATAATGCCTGCCTAATTTTTCTGGCTGCACTGCGGCTGCATCAACAAAACAAAAGGCATGTACATGTGTCAATTCCCCTTCGTGATCTTTACCTTGCCGCGGTGAAGGGGTTGCGTATCACAATGAAGCAATGACCGGCTAAATGAGTGTGTTGGGGGGCACACCTGACCCAAGAAGATAGATAATAAGGTCGTTGCTTCATTGTGGACAGACCAAATTCGATCAGCTGGACACTCAGTCACTGTTGTTCTGTCATTCAACTACCTCAGCCCGACCATATGGGCTTGATAACCGCTATTGCCTGCACTCTCGCCATGGTGCGCACCAGTCCAGCACGGCTGTTACTACACAAATAGCTGTTTGTGGTGCGTTACACAGTGAGTTTACTCTGTCAGTGTGAAGCAGTACAATTATTACACTACCTGATTGATGTATACACATGCAAGATGTTTTTTTAAAGCACTTTAGGCCTCCAATTTATCAATAAAATTTGATTTCTGCCCTTAAACCCTGCTGTGCGTAAAATCCGGATTTTTCCCCGGGACTTTTGGCATATATCCCACTCCGCCATGCCCCCTTCAGGTGTTATACCTCTTGAAACATATTTTCCATCACTTTTGTGGCCAGCATAAATGTTTGTAATTTTCAAAGTTCACCTCCCCATTGAAGTCTATGGCGGGTTTGCACGAACCTGAACTTTTGCGGAAGTTCGCGTTCGAGGTTCGTGAACCTAAAATCGTAAGTTCAAGCCATCTCTAGTCATAAACGAAAACTGAGACCTGTAGGAGGTTTGTCCTATTTTATATCCTGAGATATCAATGGCTTCCCTATTCTTGAGAGCCAAAGGATCCATGCACAGAGGAGAACAGAACAGGGCAACCCTGCCTTATGCCATGGGCTTCTTTGAGTGATGAAAGTGGTGTACAAGGTTAAGAAGCTTTTTAACGTTAGCAGTAGCTTGCATTAGGGGAATGAAACGCCGCTGGTTCTTATGGACCAGTGGGTTCAGAAATTGTAAACATACTTTTTGTTTTGCCAGCGCAAATGACCACCAGCTCAGTGTGTAGCACCTTTGCATGCAAAGTATATTATACTAGACACTTGCGCCACGGTGAGGCAGACCTCTGGGCAAGTGACCTAACCTAAATTTAAAACCTCGGGAGCAGCTAAGCAGAAAAAAATGTGTAACTTACATTTGGTAGAACAGCGAGGAGAACGCCAGCGCATACCACTAAGGCTGCATCTGAAATGACCACCAGCTCAGTGTGTAGCACCTATATAGACTTTATACACACTTCGCATTCAATTCAGATGCAAATCATATGCAAATCTGCTACTACTTATCATGCAAACATGTAAGTTACACATTTTTTTCTGCTTAGCTGCTCCCGAGGTTTTAAATTTAGGTTAGGCCACTTGCCCGGAGGTCTGCCTCCACGTGGCACAAGTGTCTAGTATAATATACTTTGCATGCAAACCATATTGGAAGCTAAAGTACCTCCTAGTTTAATAAATGTAAGCACTTGTCTTGGATGCAGGGCATGCATTTTTCAGTCTGGCAGAGGCGGTGTATGCCTGTGCGATTAACCATTCAATTGCAGCATGTGTTTAGGGATGCGCAGCCTTTCCCCCCCCACTTTTCCTTAACTTTGTAACTATGTAACTGTCACGTTAGCTGCTCCCAGCCCCTCCTCCTGAGTTTCCTGTTTGCATGATAAGTAGTAGCAGATTTGCATATGATTTGCATCTGAATTGAATGCGAAGTGTGTATAAAGTCTATATAGGTGCTACACACTGAGCTGGTGGTCATTTCAGATGCAGCCTTAGTGGTATGCGCTGAAATTCTCCTCGCTGTTCTACCAAATGTAAGTTACACATTTTTTTCTGCTTAGCTGCTCCCGAGGTTTTAAATTTAGGTTAGGTCACTTGCCCGGAGGTCTGCCTCACCGTGGCGCAAGTGTCTAGTATAATATACTTTGCATGCAAACCATATTGGAAGCTAAAGTACCTCCTAGTTTAATAAATGTTAGCACTTGTCTTGGATGCAGGGCATGCATTTTTCAGTCTGGCAGAGGCGGTGGTGTATGCCTGTGCTATTAACCATTCAACTGCAGCATGTGTTTAGGGATGCGCAGCCTTTCCCCCCCCCCCCCCCACTTTTCCTTATACTTTTTGTTTTGCTTATTCACAGAAAATATAACTTTGGGATTATAAAAAAGTAATCTTTTGAAGTAGGAGGATAGAGACAATTGTTTAACTCATCAGTTTATTTTCACCTTGGGGTTCTTTTAAAGGTTATGCTGGGCATTATAGGTAATGGTTTTGGCACTGGTCAACGTGGTCAAAGTTGTGCGCTTGGCACAGATATGCTCTTCCTGAGGCAAACACAGATGCGCAAACGTGTTTATATGGATTAACCACCAACACAAATGACAATATTTCTAATGCCAGTAAGCGGGAATTTTTGTCTTCTTGAAATTAACTATAGAGATGAAAATAAAGGGTTGTTTGGAAACAAAAAAGACATTCCAAGTCATATTTCCAAGGTTATTTCCAAGGTTATTTTGTTTTCTATTTTCACATGGTCCGAGATAAACAGTAATTTGAATTCCTTGATTAATTAATTTGGATTAGTGATGGCTGAACATTGTGATTTGGCTTGTAAATTTTAATATGAATTTTCACAAACCGAGTGTTTGCAGCAAGCCCCACTGGAGGAGAAGAAGGGGCTGGCCTACATGCAAGTCATGGTGGTGACGCTGACTCAACTCAACAGCCATGCAGCCCTTCTTTCCCCACTGTTACCACCACCATGTTTACATAGTGGCCAGTGAAAGTTATATATCTTCCATACCCTGTGATGCTTATATACCTTCCCTGCCCATGTTTTTAAGACCAGATGTCTGTGGTTAGATGGACCCTAGTCCCAACACTGTGTGCCAGAGTTGGTTGACCTGCAGCTGCACATACCAGTACAACTAGCTGGTATGGTAAAAGTTGGTGGGCTAACAGATCTGATAAGCTGGCAGTCAGACCAGTGGGGTAGCAGTAGGGGATGCAGAGGTTGTGACCGCACCTGGGCCCCTGGACCAGAGAAGCCCACCAGGGTCCCTCCTTCATCCATAATATTAGCTTTTAATTGGTGCTACACTGGTATTGAACTCCTTACTCTGATTACACCACTCTGACACTGCAGCTGTCCTTGGTAGATTTTACAGCTCCACATCAATAGAGTGCTTGGGGCCCCATGTCTAACTCCCACTGGGCCCCAAGCTCCTTAGTTACACCACTTAGTCAGATGTTGTGGAAAGGGGGTTTCTTTCAAACATTTTAGGGATGGAACATTGACTCTGTGGTGATGACCGTGAAGCAGGCTTGAAGGCAGAGTTGAGGAAAACTGGGAACAAGGAAGAGGAGGAGGAGAAAAGGCAGAAGGAGGTACACAAGGAGTCTTGTTTGCCCTTTGAGTGCTTCTCTCCTTAAGGGCTTTATGCCACAGGACCTTGTGATGGGGCTCCAGGTGCCTTCTCATCAAAGTTACTCCTACATGGGTGCTGGTCTTCCCATGACTATGCATGACCCATGGCTGGTGACAAAGGGTGCAGATGGTGTTGGTTTTTGGCAGCAGCAAACTCACTGAAATATTTCCACACTGAAGAACCTTGTGTGGCCGATCTAGTACAGATATACGTGACTGGGAGCAGTGTCTGCCTGACCCCTGGTGATGGTGCAGTCTGCTTTTGGCCTCCTGTTCCCTGCAAATTCACATTTCTTCCTACACTTTTCCTCCCTCCCTGAGGCTCTGTCTTTCCCTTTTAACACTCTTCCTCCTCTTCCTCTCTTGGGGGCACCCATGACACACCCATCACCACATCATCATCACCCTCATAGCTTGCAGCTTCAAGCTCACAGTAGGCAACAGCAGCAGTGACATTACATCTTGTGGTGACCTGGGGATTGTCATCTGAGTGTCTGCCTTGCTCCTCTCCTTCATCCAATGGCAAGAACACGTGTGCGTCACTCTGGTCCATCAATGCCTAGCTCATCTGAGCAATCCAATTCAGTTGGAGGGGCTGTGGTGGTGGTTTTACAGCTGACCACAGCAGAGGTGGATGAGGAGGGTGCCATGGGATGATGCACCACCACACCCCCAATACGTCTACGCTTTGGCCTGCCTCTGCCTGTCATGTTTGCTATAGTGAGTGAACAGCCAAGGGGCATTGTCAGAAATATCTGTGACACTTCACCGAAACATTGACTGATATCACCAACAGTAAGGTGACACAGGTGTATTGGTGTGACACTGTAACTCTGCATGCTAATCACACAGTGACCAGCAAAGGGGTATTTTCACAAATGGCTGTGACACTTATTTTTTTTTTAAAGGGAACGCTGACTGATATCAATGTCAATAATAATTTATGCAACATTGTTATATATTTATAGCAAACTTTTAGTAAGAGGAAACTTTTTGTTTTTAAGTGCATAGTTATTTAAAAATAAAAAAATACTATGATTTACTTCACTATTAGAGAAAACAATAATCTGAATAATAGACCTAGATCTGTTGCAGAAAATATCAGTACAGCTTCCTTTTTCAAATGAAAAGGTTAATTGTCCATTTATGCTTATTAACTAAAGATGTTTAAACCTGTCCATTTTACATGTAATCTGCCCAGAATACCTGTGATTTCTACAATAGAACTTTACACTACTTAATTCAAACATTATGTATGCTTCACATGTACACAGTGACAGGCAACATTTAGTGGCAGAGAGCCAGTGCAACACAAATGACTCTATATGCATTAGTAACCTGGATCACACAAAAATTCTATTCTCTGGTCAATACAATTGAATGTTTTGACTTTGTGTGCTTCAAACTCCTAAGAGACAAAGTAAATGGATAATCAGACAAGAAAAAAAACAAAAAATGTTTTTCTCTAAATATAGACTTGTTATTATATGCTGCTCTTTCAACTAAGAACAGAAAGCTAAGAGAGACTGCAGACTGCTGAAGACTAGAAAAATGTACTCTTGTCTGATGTGTGTTGATTTTTGCTGTGGCACTCAAATTGTATGTTCAGAATTGGATGTCAACAGTATGAAACTGGAGGCTTAATGTCCCTTTTGATGCTAGTCCAAGCCGTTAGTGGTTTTGGTTGACGTAGAACAGAATATGTGAATGTGTAGCTAGCAAATGTGCAGAAATTGCATAGTGCAATTATGTGAAACTAGTTCAGAATCTCAAAAAGAATGGTTCCAATATGATGTGGAATCTATGCTACAACAAAGGCAGCTTTACAAGTATAGGGAAATGTTAGTATAGTGTTTCTAATAAAGTGCTCACAGAGTGTATACCTCTTGTCTATACATTTATACATGGAGGATGAGTATACATCTTCACCTCCATTTGTACTGAAGGAGGAGGACATCATCACTCACATGTGTCATTTGACAAATAACTTATCAAATGTTGCTAGGGTACCTCATAATTGCTGTTTCACCTCCTGCTGGATGTCCTGGCTGTTGTGAGCTGGAGTTTTCCCTGTCTTACAGAAATTCTCAAATAAAAATGTAATTTGTTTTCTTCATTTCATACTACCATTAAATATATAATTTGTTTATGAAATGGGAAAAATAATAGCTGAAAATACTTTGTTTATTAAATGGTTGAAAAAGGAAAGTTTGCATTTAGATTACCAATAAAACTTCAAGGGAATCCTAAAGGCGAAAGTAAGTTTATAATGATTTGTACTTGGTGAGATGGACTTTATTCATCTACTTTATAAAGCCAGCATGAGGTACATCTGATTGAGAGGTTCTATCGCCAAGTTTTTTTTCCTCCTTCTGAGCAAATAGCAGAAAACAGCACATCTGACTGAACAGATAGAAAGCACAGCATGATGCACCAGACTAAACAACACTCATTAACTAAAGAGCTTGATTTATACCTATCCACATTCTGTCTCAATGCTTGCTTCTCAGTGTGATAAAGGCCATGGAATAAGCACATGTGCCATGATTACACCACAACAAATCTTAGAGTGTATGCAATGTGTATAGAAAAGGTTTCTTGTAATTACAAGTAACATTTTATTTTAATTTGCTAAAAACTAACCCGACAGAAACTAAATCAAATAGAAATTGATTAGGTGATGACAAATGTGTACAGAGAATCAGACTTCATATATGTATTGTACATATACATTGCATTTCCTTATTGTTTGCCTCAAGTAGTGCTTAAATATGCCAGTATCTTATTACGGATTAACCATAACCACTACACTACCGAGACTGGATTCAAAGAGCCCTGGGTGGGCTCAAAAAATGAAAAAAAAAATAGGCTACCTGATCCACGGGGCTGAGCGGATCAGGTAGCCGCAAAAACACCATCCACTGCTCCCGTGGCCCGCAATGGCCCACTTAAACTTTTGTGACATCTGGGTCACGATGCTGCACTGAGAGACTGTGTGGCTCTCATAGCATGCAAGGAGGCGGGGTAGCAGCAGGAGACACGGCCAGGAAGAGAGAGCTGTCCAATGGCAGCTCAGGAAACAATGCAGGAACACCCCTGCTGGGCGTTTTGAACAGGGAATTCCTCTCCCCTATGTTTACCTGCAAGTTAGCGGCAAACCTTGTTGCTAAACTCGGGGGCTAAAGCGCAGCAGTGGGAGGGCAGAGAGCAGCGGTTGGGAGACACAGAGGCATGTCATTAGGCAGAGAACATGCCTCCAAGTCCCATCTGCCGCCCCCCCCCCCCCCCCCCGAAGATCCACCTCGGGTTCTCTGGATTAGCGGCTGGATAGTGTACTGGTTAAGGGCTCTGCCGCTGACACAGGAGACCTGGGTTTGAACCTCAGCTCTTCCTGTTTATTAAGCCAGCACCTATGCAGTAGGAGACCTTGGACAAGACTCCCTAACACTGCTACTGCCTATAGAGCGCATCCTAGTGGCTGCAGCTGTGGTGCTTTGAGTCCGCCAGGAGAAAAGTGCGATATAAATCTTATTTGTCTTTTCTTAATCTTTGCCCACTATTTTTCCTTAAAGTTAAGTACACACGGACCAACCTGCAGCCTGATTATTGTCTGACTTTAGTCTGTTGGATCATAATCAGGCATGTGTATGCGTGCGAACAACTTGATGAGCAACTGATAACAGGCAGTTTGATCAATCCATCTATTGGATCTATGTTGGTCTGATATCGCACAGTTGCTGCGTGTGTCCAAGTTGTTTGAAAGACTTGTACTTGTTTTGAATGTGTAGTCTGTCAGTCCTCTTGCGTGTGCAAAATGTTAATTGAGTTGATTGTTTAGCTGTCTAGGTGTGTGTACGTACAGGTCATGTGGTTCGTCAGGTTGTGTGGTTTGTCATGTTGGTCATGTGATTGTGTGCATGTTGGACGTGTGTATGAGCCTTAATTCTAGCACTGTTAGTAGAATGATTAGTAAGTCATTCCATAGCACTGTTTCAAATATTATCATTTGTGTTATTTTTTTGTTTTTGTTTTGTTTTACTTGTTATGAACTTCAATGACTATTTATAAATGTTGGAAACAAAGTTTTAAATTTTTTTTTATTTAGACATATCCATTAGTGAATAGTGAATCAGTGAATCAGAATCAAATTTATTTCGCCAAGTACAATGGGGGTCGTACCCGGAATTATTTTTGGCTCATACAGGGGCGGAGATGGTACAAACACTTGTATGCAATTCAACACATACAATCAGGTACAGTAGTACAATTAAGCATATACCTATATATAAATATTACCAGTAACTGTAGTGAAGGACGCTCACACGTGGTTATGCAAGCATATAAATGAGCGGTGCTCATAGTTCAGTTAGTAGCTAGTAGAAGGTGAGGTGTTTTTAATTTCATTTCTCCCATTTAGCTGACCCCTGGGCTTTTGGCATGGTTCCCACTAGAACGCTAATAAAAACTAGCATTTTTGCCTGGTTAGAGTAGGACTCACCAGATCGGGGACACTTTGGCGCAGTTGGTGAGCTTAAACGCGTTAAAGCGTAACCAAGAGCCCCTGTCACTATTTTCCTGTTGTGTGCTGCAGCTAGTGTTGGGCGAACAGTGTTCGCCACTGTTCGGGTTCTGCAGAACATCACCCTGTTCGGGTGATGTTCGAGTTCGGCCGAACACCTCATGGTGTTCGGCCTTTTAAGTTCGGGTTCGCCCCGAACTTCTGTATGCCCCCGAACAGGGCCGAACAGGGCCCCTGTTCGGGCGAACAGGGCCCTGTTCGGCCGAACAGGCCGCAATACGGCCCCCCTATGGGGTCGCAGGCATAAGGGGGGAGCATGCCCCGATCGCGGGGGGGGGGGTCGGAAATTCCCCCCACCCCCTCCGCTAGCGCTCCCCCCTCTGCCCGCTTCCCCATTCAAAAGTTTCAAGAAGTACCTGTATAGCGGATGGCCGAGTTCCGCCCTTTCTCTGACCTCACGCCCGCTGCGCGGCCTCCCTCAACTCGTCACTCTCCGGACTCCTCCTCCTCCTCACTCCACAGTGCCACTGCCAGGCCATCCGCTATACAGGTACTTCTTGAAACTTTTGAATGGGGAAGCGGGCAGAGGGGGGAGCGCTAGCGGAGGGGGTGGGGGGAATTTCCGACCCCCCCCGCGATCGGGGCATGCTCCCCCCTTATGCCTGCGACCCCATAGGGCCCCCAAAATAGGGATGTTCGGGAAGTTCGGGGTTCGGCCCGAACATGCCGAACATCTCGGCCATGTTCGGCGAACTTTCCCGAACCCGAACATCCAGGTGTTCGCCCATCACTAGCTGCAGCACCCTCTGTATTTATATATATATATATATATATATATATATATATATATATATATATATATATATATATATATATATATATATATATATATATGTGTGCATTTGTGTTCATATACACGTCCATGTACTTCCTCCCACTGCCAGCAACGCCATACACATTGCTCCCTCTCTGCTATCGTCTCCCCTTCTCTCTAGCCATGAACTATTCCTATTTCTCTGCTCAAACTACCCCTCCTCTGCTCTCACTAAACCTAACTTTTATACACACAAGTCTCACCCCCACATCTCTCTGCTCTGCCTACTACTACTCCTGGCTTCTGGGGACATATCACCAAACCCAGGGCCCACTCCTAGACCGTACACTACTCAGACTACAACTCATTCCACCAATAACAAACCCCACCACCTCCCCTCCCAGAACACCTACAACCTTATTGATATCCCCCTTCTTCCTAGCTCTCCCCTCCCCATAGCTGGGGCTCTATGGAACTCACGCTCAGTCTGTAATAAACTGGCCTTCATTCATGACATGTTTATCTCCAACACTTTCACCTTCCTGGGGCTCACTGAGACATGGCTAACTCCATCAGACACGGTGTCTCCAGCTGCTCTAACACATGGTGGACTAAAATTTAGTCATGCCCCTAGACCCGGCCACAAACAGGGAGGCGGGGTGGGGATCCTCCTCTCTGAACACTGCTCCTTTAAGCCACTCACACCACTGCCCGCATTCTCACTCTCATCCTTTGAAGTTCTTGCTGTCCGTCTCTACTCTCCATACCACATTCAGATTGCTGTTATCTACCGCCCGCCCGGTCCAGCCTCTACTTTCATTGATCACTTTTCAGCATGGCTTCTCCAGTTCCTCTCCACTGATATACCCTCTATCATCATTGGAGATTTTAATATACCCATCGACACTAACTGCCCTACTGCCACCAAACTGCACTCTCTCACCTCCTCGTTTGATCTCGCCCAATGGTCCTCCACTTCCACCCACAAAGACGGCCACACGCTCGACCTTGTCTTTACCCGCTCTGCTCTATTTCAAGCTTCCATAACACTCCACTTCCCCTCTCAGACCACAACCTTCTTACCTTCTCAATCAATTCTTCTCTACCATCAACTCCTCCAACACTACACCATCCGGTCATGTGCAGGAACTACCGAAACCTGGACCTGAATACCCTGACTGAAGCCTTGCAACCTCTAAGTACTCTGTCATCCTACACTGACCCAGAGGCAGCATCCAGTTACTTATTTAGTGTAGTCTCCTCTGCCATGAATTCAGCTGCCCCTCTCACCACCACCCGCCCCCGCCAAACTAACAGGCAGCCCTGGCTCACTGAACAAATCAAACAGCTGAAAAGGAGCTCCAGGGTGGCAGAAAGGTGCTGGAGAAAGAGCACTGCTATAGAGGACTTCCACCACTACAAACAAACTATGCAGGAGCTCAGGCATGCCCTCACCTCTGCTAAGCAGTCTTATTTCTCCTCGCTCATTTCCTCACAGTCCCACAACCCAAAACAATTGTTCAACACCTTTAACTCCCTACTTTGTCCCCCACCTCCTCCCCCCACCACATGTCTGTCAGCTGATGACTTTGCATCATACTTTACAAGCAAGATTGATGCAATACGTAATAGCTTCAACACGCAACCACTTTTACCAGCTCAACCATCACCTATAGATTCCTTCTGTCCGCCTGCATCCTTGCCCACTACTAACTGACTTCCCCCCGATCCACAAGACCACTCTCCCACTCTAATATCTTTTACCACATTCACTGAACAGTGTCTTTCCTCACTACTCTCCAAAGCTCATCTCACTACCTGTGCACTGGACCCCATTCCCTCCCATCTAATCCCCCAGCTTTCCTCCTCCCTTAATCCCGCTCTAACAACTCTATTCAATCTTTCTATCTCCACTGGCACTTTTCCTTCCTTATTCAAACAAGCTATTATCACACCACTTATCAAAAAACCCTCTCTTGATCCAGCTTCTCTATCCAATTACTGGCCTGTCTCACTCCTCCCCTTTGCTTCTAAACTGCTGGAATGTCACATCCATTCAGAATTGTCTGCCTTTCTCTCTACCAATTCCTTACTTGACCCCTTTCAATCTGGATTCCGCACACACCATTCCACTGAAATTGTTCTCACGAAAGTTGCTAATGACCTACTGGTAGCTAAATCCAAAGGCCAGTTCTCCATTCTAATACTCCTTGACCTTTCCTCTGCCTTTGACACGGTTGATCATGCTCTGCTTCTGCAGACACTGTCATCTTTAGGAATCAAGGGACAAGCATATTCTTGGATTTCCTCTTATCTCTCTGGACGCTCTTAGACTGTGTCCTTCTCTAACACCAATTCCTCCCCACGCCCACTGTCTGTTGGTGTTCCTCAAGGCTCTGTTCTTGGGACACTTCTTTTCTCAGTCTACACCCGTGGCCTGGGACAACTAACTCTTTTGGTTTCCAGTATCACCTCTATGCGGATGACACCCAAATCTATCTCTCAGCTCCTGATCTGGCATCACTACTATCTAGAGTCCCCGACTGTCTACGTGCCGTTTCTGCATTTATGTCCTCCTGCTTCCTTAAACTTAACATGAGTAAAACATAAATTGTGATTTTTCCACCATTGCTATCTACACCTCCACCAATTGCAATTTGCAACCATAACGGTAGACAACACCCCAATAACCTCAACCACTAAGGCCCGCTGCTTGGGGGTTATACTCGACTCAGAGCTCTCCTTTAAACCTCACATTGCCTCATTAACCACCACCTGATATTTCCAGCTCAAAAATATATTCCGTATCCATCCCTTCCTCACACAAGAGGCCACCAAGATGCTTGTACATGCCTTAATCATCTCCCGCCTAGACTACTGCAACACCCTGCTCTGTGGGCTACCACAAAAAAGGCTAGCACCTCTCCAATCCCCTCTAAATTCAGCGGCCCACCTCATTCACCTCTCCACACGCTCTTCCGATGCAGCCCCACTATGCCGTTCTCTCAACTGGTTAACTACTACCCAGAGGATCCAGTTCAAACTCCTGACTCTAACATACAAAGCCCTCCATGAGTTGTGCCCTCCATACATCTCATCACTAATCTCAAGATATTGTCCCTCCCACAACCTCCGCTCCTCCCAATAAATTCTACTGGCCTCTAAGCTGATCACCTCCTCTCATGCTCGCATCCAAGACTTTACACGAGCATCATATCTTATCTGGAACTCTCTTCCACAGCCTGTACGTCATGCTTCAAACCTGGACATCTTCAAACGCACTCTTAAAACACACCTTTTCAGACAAGCTTATAACATTCTATAGCCCTTATTTACTTATTTGACACAATGTAATCAGAGGCAAAGGGTCACTGCCTCATCCATCTTTCACCCCCTTACCTAATGTGTCCCCCACTACCCACTAGATTGTAAGCTCGCAAGGGCAGGGTCCTCCTCCTAATGTTTACTGTTTTTGTCACAATATTTGTGCTGCTTGGAACTCTGTTTTTTAGTATATCTATGTTCCCCTTGTCGTCTTATTGTGCTTTGTAAAACGCTGCGGAATATGTTGGCGCTATATAAAGAAAAAATAATAATAATAAATATTAATAATAATGTACTTATTCTAAATGCAATGCCTCTGTTGTAAGTTTTGAAATAAAACTATGATTGCATTAATCAAATAGGGCTATCATGTAAAGTGTAAGAAATAATTAACTAATCTTCATTTTCTAAATAAGGTGTACTATGTACAGTGATCTGAATTTAAAGTCTTTACTTTTCCAACAATAAAATGAATATTTTGTCTAATAGGTTATCTTTAAAAAAGAAAGAAAAATATTAAATACTGAAACTCCCAGAATATAATTTAACGTTATATTACACACTCATATCTAATTTAGAATAAATATTTCACTGACAATTTCTTTATAAGATGCAGCCCTATCAGACACTTTTTCTGGTCATAACTTTTAATAAGTGTTTTATAATTATGTTAACATGAAAATAAGTCTCTTAAACCTTCATTGTTTTAATTAAACTAAATAGCAAAACAACAAAGTGACTTCTGTCTCAGGACCTTTCCTATGGGAAAAGGGATTTGCCTTAACTCAGAGTCAACTAATGAGTCATGTCTTTGTATTAATTAATTTCTCTTGAGTTGCCTAGGGAACCTAGGCTAGTAGTCAAAGAGCTTAACTTATAGTTTAAAACAATAAAACGTCATAACTTACTGTTACAAAGGGCTCAGTATTATTCTACTATAATTATAAGATCCTGAGGTGACCAGATTAAAATGTGATTTGTAGTCTTCGTGTATGTGGTTAAGTATTCTGTATTCTAATATTTTCATAATATTTAACAACGAAAGCTGCAAGGGTCAAAACGAAAAATATTTAGTATTCAATTCCACCCATACACAATGTGGTATACATTTCTTATTAAATGTATCTAATTTTTATATCTTTTTTTTTTTATATCTGACTGGCTTCCTAAATAAAGTATTCTCTGAGTTTGTAAAATGTTCATTCTCTATATTTTCTGCATGCAAAATGTGATAAATTATCTTTCAGTATAATTTTTAATAAATTGTATGTGTAAAGTCAGACATCATTGTCTCTTAATGACCAAACGCAGATCCTTAGATCAAATGAATTAGATGGGCTTTCAAGTTACAATATAGAACATAATTACATGTCTTACTTGAAGACATGATAGAAATAATGATGTAAGATAACTCTCTGTTTAGATCTACAACTGTTTTCAAAACCTAATTTCCCTCATCCATCTAGTTATAAAACGTGTGTTAGTTATGAGAGCGTTATCTGTTTGTAAGTTTGTAGTGTGTAGATTGTAATTCCAAAAGAAAAGTCTAATGCAAATAAAGAAATTGAAGATGCTCCAGTTAATACCCTCTTTGGACATATTACAAAACCTGAATATGAAGCTGTCTGGGGTTGATAATCCAATACAGATTTAAAAACGTTGGTATTGTAAGACTTTTTTTGAGGTTAAGCAGATACTATAAAGTTGTCCATAGTTGCAAGCTATCTTCGTTCAAATTAATTGCATTTTCACTGTTTCCATTATTTATTTATTTTGGTAATGTCTTAAAAGTCATAATAAACGGTGAAGGATAGTCATTGTTATCACATAGATTAGTCCAATCTACGATAGTCCAATCTAATCCAATTTATGAAAAAGTAGGTTTTCATAGTGTTGCTAAGTTCTCTGTCTACATTTTTCCCCTTTATCTGCTTTAGTAGGGGGTGGAGTTTTTACATGTATGTTATATATGCATGTTATGTTTCAGCAATTTTCTGATTTATGGTTAAAGTTAGACATGCTCTGAATGTTAGTGTAATGATCCGCTCAGCGGTCTGCACAGACAGACAGCTGTTTGACCATTCCTTAAGTCTGAGGGCTGCAGGTCTCTGGAAAAGAGACCTGCCTGTGCTTTGCAAGTTTCAGACCTGCTCTGCTGCTGAGCAATTTGCATACACTTGTCATGCAACCGGCCTAGCTGCCTTCTTTGAAGGCTTGCAGTATAAATACCATTTGATCCCAGAATCCTTTGCTGCTCAGAGGTTTGTTCCTGCTGGACTCACCTGGAGTGTCAGCCACTGCTATCTTAGTATAGTTAATTCTTGGGGAGTGCTCCTTGCATTCCTAGTTAGTGCAGTCTGTTTGTGTATATTTGTACTGCCTATTCTGTCCTGTCTTGTCTGTCGCGATTTCGCTGTCGCCAGCGGCGGTTGATAGCGAATCGCTCTGTCTTGTTTGGATCGCACTAGCCTCTAGCGGTAGCGGCTGTGGATCCTTCTGATCTGAGTTCCTGGAGTGTAAGCTGGAGCAGCGGTTGCTACTGGCTACCTCATCTGTCCATCTGGTTTGGATCGCACTAGCCTCTAGTGGTAGCGGCTGTGGATCCTTCTGATATGTATTCTTGGAGTGTAAGCTGGAGCAGCAGTTGCTACTGGCTACCTCATCTGTCTGTCTTGTTTGGATCGCACTAGCCCCTAGTGGTAGCGGCTGTGGATCCTTCTGATCTGAGTTCCTGGAGTGTAAGCTGGAGCAGCGGTTGCTACTGGCTACCTCATTTGTCTGTCTTGTCTGTTTGTGCTCATTTGTGTTACTTGTGGCTAGTTAGGGTGGCATGCTTATCACTGGGCGCCTATCGCGCGGTGATCATGTCTTAAACGCGTTCGCTGTTGCGAATGAGTGCGGTGTTCGCGTTTAGCTAACTTTTGTTATTTTCTTTATCCTCTGATTGTTGTTTGATGTGCCTTTGCTACTCTCGTGCTCTGTCCTGCTCAGTCTGGTGTCACTATTTGGCAATCACCATTCTTGCGATTGCGTTCCCACTTCGTTTCCGCCGTTGTGTGTTCACCGTCGCTGGGTGGCGACTAGTTTGGTGGACACACATTGATTCTGTCTCTATGCTCTCTCTTTTTGAGGGCTATCTTGCCTTGATTTGCTTCTCTTCGTACAATTTCCATCTGACATTTGTGGCAGCGCAGAGGGTTTATTCCTCTGCACTCCACAGCTCCATCTGCCGGTGGGAATTCCCCTCTACTGGTGCTTGCACCAAAAGCTGTTTTTTATTATTTTGACACGCTTGTGGAGGACTTCCGCAGTGTCAGCGCACATCTTGTGCGCTGATCACGGAGATATCCCACAATCGTTACAGTTAGTTACTTGGTTTTGTTTGACCAAATCACTTTTAATTATCTATTTATCCTAGAAGTAATGTAGAAAGTGGATTCCGCACGATGTTGGTAGAATCAAACTTCTTTATTAAATCACGTACATGACAGGCTAAAATCCATCACCACATGCTGACATGTTTCGGACGTTACCCGCCCTTAATCATAGCAATGATTAAGGGCGTGTAACGTCCGAAACATGTCAGCATGTGGTGATGGATTTTAGCCTGTCATGTACGTGATTTAATAAAGAAGTTTGATTCTACCAACATCGTGCGGAATCCACTTTCTACATTACTGGACTTGAGGTCAGAGCAGCTCGCTATTCCTGCACTGTTGGTGGACAGAGTTCGTGAGCGGAGTTCCACTTTTATATCCTAGACGTAGGCTTTAATAGTACACAAAGCCTCTGATTGGCTGCCTTTTACCGTAAAAATTAGCAAACTGGAAATTTGCGGTGAGCCCCATTGACTTTTTTTTAATACAATTTTAAAAGAAAACAATCGATTTTTATTTAAGACATTTTTTATCTAATACATTTTTATAGTAGCAATAAACATATGCATGTACAAATAAAATGTAGCACAATTGCAGCGGTAAACATTTAGTGTGTATTTATGTGGACATCTACGAATATACAAGCAAATATAATAATAGCTGAAGGAAAGGACAAGGACAACAATTCAGGCATATCAAAAGCATATCTTATGCTCATACAGGTTCTGAAAACAGGGATGGAGAAATTTTGCAGTTTATCCATATTATAGTGCAGGACATCTAATTTTAATCTTGTGTTCCTTAAGAGGGCAGATAGCCATGTACTCCAAAGTAACACACGTCATGGGAGAGTAATAGAAACATTATATGAGGTGCATTTATCTTTAATAGAATCTGTAACCGGCAAAAAAATGAGTAATAGGTAAGAGAGAGAGATTTGTGAAAGCACAGAACATGTAGTGTGGTAGTACACTCTGTTAGATGTCAATTATGGGACAAAACAAACTTGACAGAAGCTATATAAAGCTGTACCCAACCTAGACTGCCATGTGCTTAACTCAACTGAACTAAGTTAAACTACATTAAACCAAATGTAACCTACAAATATAACCCTGGTATGATAGGTCTATGATATTCACATGTAATTTAAGGAACTTGGTGGCCATATCATTTTCAAGGAAGGGGAAACACAGCAGGAATGTATATGGAAAGAGAGTCTCTGAATATTATCTTATTTTTAAGGTGGGAGCCCTATTGACTTTAATGGCAGGCTAACATCAAATTTCTTCAGGGCATCTCTGCAGCCAGAAATTCTTTAAAAAATGTGTACAAAGTGAACACAGGTGCTTTTTATCATGCATAATTGCCAAAAATCACAAATATTTACAATATTTTTCAAATAAAGGTCTTTAGAATGGCACCCATGTGTATCTGCGTAAAAGTTGTTCTGTGTAGCCAGTGTCTGAGATGCCTGAAAATGTAGCGTTTATCTGCCTAAACATTTTAAATTGCAGCCACAGTGTAAGGCCTGACAAATCTGTCAGTTACCTACCTAAAACATTGCACTTGCAGTCTCACTGGAGGCCTCAAAAATTGGGCAATTACCTGCCAAATAAATATTTGAATTTTAGCCTCTGTATGAGACAAAGGCTTGCAGTAACTGGCATGTGCCACAAAAGCTAATAATATTAATCATTTTTTGGGGTACAGCCAATTAAAGTAGGACCAAATGACATACTGTGTGCCTTGCTGGTGATGGTGCAGGATGGCTTTGCTTGTGACCATGGCAGACATGAGGCCAGAAGTAAAAGGTATGCACCAGGGGCCTTTTTTTAGGGCGGGGAGGGGGGGTACAGCCAACCAAAGTAGGACCAAATGACAGTCTGTGTGCTGGGCAGGTGGTGCAGGTTAGTTGTGCCTGCGACCAGGACAGACATGAGACTAGAAGTAATTCGCATGTGCCAGAGTAATAATAATAGTTTTTTGGGGTACAGCCAACTGAAGTAGGACCAAATTACATTCTATGTGCTGTGCTGATGGTTGTACAGGGTATCCTTGTCCCCTCTCTAATTTGTAACAGCATAAACTCTTCCTCTTCTTCACATTCCTGCTCATCCATGGCCTGGTTAAGGACATATCACACAGCATACTCCAGAAAAAAGATAAAGCATGATGTCACTGATGCTACCTTCACTGCGACTAGTGAATTAGTGATCTCCTCGAAAGGATGCATCAGTCTGCAATTGTCACATATGAGCGCCCATTGCATTGGGTAAAATACCTCATCTCCCCAGAGACTGTCCTGATAGCAAGTGCACAAAGGTAATCATTTAAATGTTCCTAGCATGGATAGGGGCCCCCCTTGCCTTGTAGCTTCCGCAGACACTGAACCACAAGTCCTCTGGAGATCACCAGCTCTAGACTCCATGGCTGGCGACCATATGCAGTATCTGATGGTCAAGGATCCTACGTACTGATATAACTTGCAGCAGGTAGTCAAAATAGAGACACAGCCGGCAGCATGGATAGTAGAGTTCAGCGCCTACTAATTTTGTCAGGTACTTCCTCAGGGTGGGGTAACGATAGGTGGACTCTCTTTCCATAAGGGCATATAGCTTCACTGAACTGCCACCAACAGTATCACAGTGTGTAGTCAAACAAATCCTTTCTGACAGATGTTTAGGTTTGTGGAGTATTCCCATAAAAAATGTAATGTGGATGACTCACAGGTCACCTCAGATTACATCCTCCACTTCTATCCAGGCAGAGAGCAGGCAGTTAGTGATGAAGCCTCTGTGACAAGTATGAGGCCAGCCATGGGGTTCTTTTGTACCATTTCTGGTTGTGTGTTCACGGTTACTCTTTTGGAAGACTTCTATTTGTAGCTAGGCACTATTTTTCATCTCTAGCACTTATCTTCACTTGGTTTCACTGGCTCTTGGATCTTTATGCATACACCTCGGGTGACAGCCAGTAAGTGATTTGTACTGTTGTGTGGGAGATATTCAACAGCACTTGCAGGATCTGACAGTCTAGTATCAGCAGGATCTGTCAGGTACAGACTATTGTACAGCTGAGTCGTAAACCAGTATTGCTGTGCTTGCTGTTTGCTGTGGCATTTATCTTACTAAATGTATACTATGATAGATGAGGCAGGAAGAAAGAAAGTACTGCAGACTTATGGATATAGTTATTCATTGTCAGCTCCCACCATGTTATTGCTTTCTATGGCTTATTCTACTCTAGCTATTTATACTATAATTTATACTATATTAGCCAAGGCAAGGACATTTGTGGCATGTCTGCTTTTTTAAAGAGAACCCGAGGTGTAAATTACTAATACTATTGGGGCACAGAGGCTGGTTGCGCACACTAAGACCAGCCTCTGTTGCCCCATCGTGTGCCTCCATGTCCCCCCTGCTCGCCGCTATAGACCCCGCAGTGCTGGCGACATGCAGCGTGTTGCCAGCACAATGTTTACCTAAGCGCTGTCAGTCAGCGCCGCTCCCCCGCCTCCTCCGCATCGCCGCTACCCGCCCGCGTCACTTCCCTCCTATCAGCGGGAGGGAAGGGACATGGGCGGGTGCGCCGATGCGGAGGAGGCGGGGGAGCGGCACTGACAGACAGCGCTAAGGTAAACATTGTGCTGGCGACACGCTGCGTGTCGCCAGCACTGCGGGGTCTATAGCGGCAAGCAGGGGGGACATGGAGGCACACGATGGGGCAACAGAGGCTGGTCTTAGTGTGCGCAACCAGCCTCTGTGCCCCAATAGTATTAGTAATTCCCACCTCGGGTTCTCTTTAAACTCCTGTAGTTTAAACAAACAAAAAAAAAACACAATAACAAGGGAGGATACACACTGGGTACTCACAAATAACATGAGTCAAAGACAGCGGCACCAGTGTCATCATCTTTCAGCAGAGAAATGAAGGAACTGCAGCAACCCACTACTAGACACAGGCCCTAATTCAATTCACCTTTTCTCTCACGTTTTCTCATAGGAGATAATTCTTCATCTTCTGTTTAAAGTAATTTTTCAGCTAACTGCAATTGGAAAAATACTAAAAAAATAGGTGAAAAGGTGTTGTCAAAATTATTTTAGTATTTTCTTGCTTGCTGGTGGCATAAACAGCCTTTTATTGATAAGGTGTGAAAATATCACCTAGGAGAGAACTTAGCGAATTGAATAAGGGCCACAATGTCTGTACCTATTTTCTACTCTCACTCTTTTTCAAACACAACATTTCAATATTTAAAGAAGTACTAACATATTAAAAATATGATGTTAAATATTGACATGTAAAATACAATATTACAAAACAATATAATTATATTACTGTATAAAGGATTTCAAAACAGAATGCATAGTATACTTTGAAAACCTTAATTAACCACCCTGGCATTCTATTGAAATCGCCAGGGTGACGGCGCAGCAGTTTTTTTTTTTTAAATCATGTAGCTAGCCTAGCGCTAGCTACATGATAGCCGCTGTGCAGTGGCATCCCCCCATCCCTTACGATCACCTCCGGCGATCAGAGCAAACAGGAAATCCCATTCAGAACGGGATTTCCTGTTTGGCTTCCCCCGTCACCATGGCGACAATGGGGATGACGTCATCCACGTCATGGCATCGGAGGGAGTCCCGATCCACCCCATAGCGCAGCCTGGCAGTAATTGGCCAGGCTGTGCAAGGGGTCTCGGGAGGGGGGGCTGTAACGCGGCGGGTAGCGGCGCATCGGCGGCGAGCGGTGGCGATCGATCACAACACGCAGCTAGCAAAGTGCTAGCTGCGTGCTTTTTAAAAAAAATTGGGAAAATCGTCCCACCAGGGCCAGAGCAATCCACCGCGGCGGTCATGGACGAGCTGAGCTCGTCATTACCGCCAAGGTGGTTAATAGGAACTACAACAAAGACAACATATCAAATGTTTAAATTAGAAATCTAATATTTTATGAGGTTTTATTAATTTAGAGAATATAAGTGTATTTTTAATTTCATGCCACCAACTATTTTAAAGTAATTTAAAACAAGGCAACAAAAGATTCCTAAAAAAAACTGTTTAAATATTTCATAACTAATTAAGTTAATTTTCAATAGGTCAATAATATGATTAGGTATAAAAAGATCATAAAAGTATACGTCTCAAGAAGCTTAAAAGTAGCATAGATAAGGCAGGAGAGAATGTATCTAATAAGCCATGGTGAATTGATTCTTCACAGTGTAGTAAATTTTGAAGTACTGTATTATAAAAGTTTCCTGATAACATAAATGATCTGATGGCAGTTGTAATCTGATCTAAAATAGTATAACATTTTCATCCACTTGTGTTTTTAAAAATTACCAGGTCACCACTAGATGAAAAAGATTTAGTACTTCAAACAGGAAAAAAGGACTCTCAAGCAAAAGATGAAGGTGAAAGCAAGAAATGAGAGTGGGCTTATAATAATCAAGCTTGTATCCTTCCTAATAACTATACCTTTGTGTCATATAAAACAAGATTTTTCTGCTTTACAGAGGTTAACAGCCAAAGGAGTGAGATGGTGAATAAGAAAAAGAAAAAAAATTATCCAGGAACATAAGCTACATGAGAGGATTTAAGATGGCAAATCAAGAAAAAGTAGAATGAATGAGAAAAAGAAGCTACATTACAGGATTTAGGAAAGATTACACAAGATGCTACTTGTGACATAATACCAAATTTTACCTTATAAAAGTTTTGTTCTTTTGGTTCATGAGTAGCGCATACAAATGGAAATCCATCCTCTTATCTGCTGGAATCTGTTAGAGCATAAGTAGCAAGCACTAATAATTTATTTACCAATTAGCAGAGTCTGACTGCTTACTAATTCTCATCTCCCAAATCATGTCTTAGGCTAGCTAGTGGTGGGGTTTGAATTGGGAACATCGTTCTGAATTCACCAGACTTCAGCACCATTCAGCACTGAACCTGTGGACAGGGTCAAGTGGAGTTCAATTACTTCTGCCTTCACAAGACTTTGATACTTACTCCTTTTGGCTTCAGCTGAATGGTGCTGAAGTGTGGTGTTTGGTGAATTTTGAACGCTGTTTCCCAATTTGAACACTAATACTATTTTTAGCCAATAATAGACAATCAGAAATATGGGTTGGTAGTCTTGTGCTGCCTTTCGACTTAAAAAAACACAACATTTCATAAGGTAATTTTTAGTATTCGTTGTCCTCCCACAGCAGCACATACAAATAGTGCTTGCGGGGGAGGGTGAAGAAACATTTAGAGCTCTGCCAATTCAACCTTACCAAACCTGGATCAACGTGCCACCAGGATGTAAAGCTTGTAGTGTTTCAATAACATACAGAGGGGCTGCAGCACACAACAGGAAAAACAGTGACAGGGGCTCTTGGTTACGCTTTAACGCGCTTAAGCTCACCAACTGCGCCAAAGTGTCCCCGATCTGGTGAGTCCTACTCTAACCATACAATGCTAGTTTTTATCAGAAGTCTACTGGGAACTAATCCAAAAACACAAAAGTCAACTAAATGGGAGAAAAGGAAATTAAAAACACCTCACCTTCCACTAGCTACCAAATGAACTCTCTGGACATGTGCAATGCACTCATTTATATGCTTAACTGTGCTAGAGGTGGGCGTGGTTATGCAGGCTCACAAGGGGAAAATTATAATCAATTATCAAGGGGTGAGCAGCACAAACCAACTTTTAATGCTTGTAGTGTTTCAGAAATGAGGAAGGAGGTGAAGATATGGTGGTTTAACAGATATTGGGATGTATTCACTAATTATCAGTAACATTTACATGTGCTGTTTGCGTAACACATACATAATTCACTTTAGGCAGTACTTCCCAAATGGTGTAACAGGATGGATACGACGTAAACAAAAACTTTGCTGTACTGCTGATTATTGTTATTTGTTTATCTACAGGCATGGATTTGCTATAATGGACATAGCAAAGGTGGCCATACACTCATTAGATTAGCAGCAGATAGATCATCAGATAGATTTTCTGATCTATCTGATGTGTTTAGGAACATTTTTTACTAGGAACAGATTTCCAATAGATTTCAGTATGAAATCTATTGAAAATCGATCTGATGGCATTTTTTTTGCCATCAGATGTCCATTAGGTCCAATGCAAATTGATAAGCAATCTCATCAGATCGACATAGATTTTCCAACATGTCAGATCGATTGAAATAGATCGAAATGGGTCACAAATCGATTGATCGGGCGATCGATTTCGATTGATCAGCCGCTAATCTGCTGAGTGTATGGGCCCCTTAAGATTTAGAAACCTGATTCTGACAGAATCTAGGAAAAAATTACAAAAAAATCGGATGCTAGCTTCATTGCCTGTATTGATTAAAAGATCTCATCTCTATCTACATTGTATTCCAAATAAGATTAAATATCTTGGTTTTTTTTATTAAACTCATGGATGGTATTGTGTCTGAGGGTTCTTTGGATCATTGAAATCAATCTCAGACATGTGATAATTAGTTTGCCAGACGAGGAAAGGAAAAACTGTAAAAGAAGGGTGTTCCAAATTATTTAGCAGACCACCATTTTCAAGCAATATGGGAAAGAAAGGGAATATCTCTGCTGCCAAGAAGTGTGAAATAGTTAAATGCCTTGGACAAGGTATAAAAACCTCAGGAATTTCATGAAAATATAAGCGTGATTATCCGATCAACCTAATGTTAAAAGATTTGTGGCTGACACAGAGCTGGGTTTCTGCATATAAAGGCAAAATGGGGAAGATTTCTGCCAGACAAATACATAAGATTAAGAGAGCAACTGTTAAAATGCCATTACAAAGTAGCAAACATATATCTGCAGCTGCTGGTGCCTCTGGAGTCCAACTCACAGCAAGGTGCAGGATCCACCAGAGGACTGCAGTTCTGCATAAACCTTCTATTCAGCCACCCCTAACCAATGCTCACTAGCAGAAACGGCTGCGGTGGGCCCAGAACTACATGATGGCTGAATTCAAACAGACCTGCTTATTGATCAATGCCGTGCAACCCTGGAATGGTCCAGATGGATAGAGTGGTGGATGGTTGGTGGATGGCCACCATGCCCCAACAAGGCTTTGATGTTAGCAAGGAGGTGGTGTAGTCATGTTTTGGGCCAGAATCATAGGGAGAGTACTGGTCAGCCCCTTTAGGGTAAAAAAATGACCCTTTAAAAGTATGAGGCATTTCTGACTAACCTCTTTCTTCCATGATACAAAAAGAAGAACCATGCTTTTCATGGTGAAATCATCTTCATGCAGGACAATGCACCATCTCATGGTGCAAGGAATACCACTGCATCATTGTCTATTATCTGAATAAAAGGAGAGAAATTAATGTTATGGCCCCCATCTTCCTCGACTTCAATCCTATTGAAAGCCTTTGGAACATCCTCAAGTAAAATATATATAATGGTGGGAGGCAGATTACATCCAAACAGCAGCTCTGGGGGGCTATTCTGGCATCATGCAAAGAAATTCAAGCAGAAACTCTCCAAAAACTCGTTATTTCACTTCAACAGCATGGTTTTACTAAAGACAGGTCCTGTCTCACCAACATGCTCAGTGTTTATGAAGTAGTGAATAAAAATTTAGATCTTGGGAAAGCTATAGATGTAGTGTACTTGGACTTTGCAAAAGCTTTTGACAGTGTTCCCCACAATAGCGTGGTACAAAAGCTGAGGATACAGGGACTAGGCGAAAATGTGTGTATGTAGGTAGAGAACTGGTTAAGGGATAGAAGGCAAAGAGCGGTGGTAAACTGAACATACTCAAAATGGGAAACTGCTAGCAGGGGTCAGTAATTGGTCCTATTCTTTTCAATGTATTTATTAGTGATCTAGCAGATGAAATACAGAGTAATGTAGCCATCTTTGCTGATGATATAAAATTATGCAAAAGTATCAACACTAAGACTGATAGAGACATATTACAACCAGTGATGCTCAAATACCCCTTTTCAAAATTCGAGTTTGGTCGAATTCGAATAGTAAATTATTCGAGGTCAGTCGAATATTCGAGTCGAATAAATTTTACTATTCGATTCGACCTCGGACTTCGAGCTCACTATTCGAGTCGGTATTCGAGCTCATTATTCGAGCTGACTATTCGAATTGGCCTTAAATAGCTTCCTACACTTGTTTTGAGGGTGAATGATGCAAGAAACATCTTTTTTTCCAAGTAACAACAGCAAGTGATTATGTGGGGATGTTCCTTTAAAAAGAAAAAGGTGAAAAGAGAAGTTGTGTCCAGAATTTTGTTCAGTACTGTATATACTTCTTCTTCTTCTTCTTCTTCTTCTTTATCTTCTATATCTTCTTCTTCTTCTATATCTTCTTCTTCTATATCTTCTTCTTCTATATCTTCTTCTATATCTTCTTCTTCTTCTTTTATATTGTCTTCTTCTTCTTCTTCTTCATCTTTTTCATCTTCTTCATCATCATCTTCTTCTTCTTCATCTTCTTCTTCATCATCTTCTTCATCTTCTTCATCTTCTTCTTCATCTTCTTCATCTTCTTCTTCATCTTCTTCATCTTCTTCTCCATCTTCTTCATCTTCTTCATCTTCTTCTTCTTCTCCTTCTTCATCTTCTTCTTCTTCATCTTCTTCATCTTCTTCATCTTCTTCTTCATCTTCTTCATCTTCTTCATCTTCTTCTTCATCTTCTTCATCTTCTTCATCTTCTTCTTCTTCATCTTCATCTTCTTCTTCTTCTCCTTCTTCTTCTTCTTCTTCTTCTTCTTCTTCTTCATCTTCTTCTTCTTCATCTTCTTCATCTTCTTCTATATCGTCTTCTTCTTCACTTATTTCTCTTTTCAATTTTTTTTAAAGAAATGCAGCTATTTTTGAGCGTAACAAATAGCTGGTGGCGCACGCATGTTGGAAGCGCCATTGTATGTGCTCCCTGGCAGTGGAAACACACAGACAGCAGGAGGTAAATTCAGCAGCAGGAGGAGGAGGATGAGTGTGTGGCAGCAGGCAGTCAATGAGGCAGGCAGCGTGACATAATAGCCCTGGTACCTAGCGGTGATACCAGGGCTGTAAATAAACACAGCAGGCAGGAGGTCCCAGACAGCGGTCGTGCAGCCCACATTGTGTCCAATACACAACTGGGACAACACAGTTTTCAACCCGGGCACCTCAGAAAAATTAAACCTTTTTTTTTGTAATGGTTTTGTAGTTTTGGTTTTACAACCAATTACACAGATATAGCTATTTTTTGACGTAATAGCTGGTGGCAGAGTGGCAGCAGAAGGTAAATCTGTGTACCCTGGCGTTGGGAAACACAGACAGACAGCAGCAGCAGGAGGAATGGAGGAGTAATTATGTGAGCAGCTATTGTTTGACGTAATAGCTGGTGGCAGAGTGGCAGCAGAAGCTAATTCTGTGTACCCTGGCAGTGGGAAACACAGACAGACAGCAGCATCAGCAGGAGGAATGGAGGAGTAGTGTGAGTGTGGCAGCAGGTAGGCAGCGTGACATAATAGCCCTGGTACCTAGCGGTGATACCAGGCCGTAAATAAACACAACAGGAGGTCCCAGACAGCGGTCGTGCAGCCCACATCGTGTCCAATACACAACTGGGACAACACAGTTTTCAACCCGGGCACCTCAGAAAAATTAAACCTTTTTTTTTGTAATGGTTTTGTAGTTTTGGTTTTACAACCAATTACACAGATATAGCTATTTTTTGACGTAATAGCTGGTGGCAGAGTGGCAGCAGAAGGTAAATCTGTGTACCCTGGCAGTGGGAAACACAGACAGGGCAGTACACAGCAGCCCACTGTAGGTGTAAAATGTGTGGCTGCAGGCGACGTAATAGTCAAAGTGAACCAGGCTGGCTTAGTGAGCAGGAGCCAGGAGGTGGTAAAGGGTAGTAAGGCACATTAACGATGGTTCTTAGCCAGTTCATGTCCCCCTCTCGCCGACAACAGGGGCCAGGAACTCGCCTTCCACCCACGCCTGGTTCATCTTGAGAAACGTCAGTCTGTCCACAGACTTGTGAGACAGACGTGAGCGTTTCTCGGTGACCACACCACCAGCTGCACTGAAGCAGCGCTCGGACAGCATGCTGGAAGGGGGGCAGGACAGCACTTCCAGGGCGTACTGCGCCAGCTCGCTCCAGATCTCCAGGCGCTTGACCCAATACTCCATGGGATCAACAGGGGCATCGCTGTCAAGCCCGCTGTAGGACCCCATGTAGTCAGCCACCATGCGGGTCAGGCGCTGGCTGTGACCGGTGGAGGATGCTGCTGCATGCACCTCCTCTCTAGTCACTGCTGCCGGAGCCTCTACAGTCCTGTAGAGCTCATGGCTGAGAGACAGCAGGTCTGTGGGGCGCTTGCTGCTGGATGCAGGCACCTGCTGCTGCCTCTGTGCTGGCTGCTGGACAGTGGGGGCGAAGGCTGGGGGAAGGCTTCCTCCAAGCGCTCAACAAGGGCCTGCTGCAAGCTCCTTATTTGTTGCGCTGGGTCTCCTCCTGCAGGCGGCAGGAACTGGCTCAACTTCCCCTTGAGGCGTGGGTCCAACATCATGCTGATCCAGATGTCCTCCCTCTGCTTCATCTGGATCACCCTGGGGTCCCTGCGCAGGCACGTCAGCATGTGCGCTGCCATTGGGAAGAGGCGGGCCACGTCTGCTGGCACATCGACGGCAGTGCTGCTGTCCTCATCCTCCTCCTCTGCCTCGTCAGCCTCATCCTCTCTCCACCCCCGCACCAACTAAGCTGCACTGTGCTGCTTCCCTTCATCAGCAGCAAGGTCAGGGACCTCCACCAAGTCCTCCTCCTCCTCCCCCTCAGAGGTGGACTGTGCAGCTGCTTGCCGCTCCTGCTGGTCCAAGGCTGCCGCTCCCTGTTCCAGCAAAGCATCGAGGGCCCTGGTCAGCAGACAAACCAGGGGCACCCACTCGCAGACCATAGCATGGTCCCTGCTCACCATGTTAGTGGCCTGCAGAAAGGGAGCCAGCACTAAGCACACCTGCTCCATGTGCCTCCAGTCATCATCGGGGACGATGGACGGGATGTTGCTGGTCTTGTCCCTTCTCTGAGCGGCGGAAACAGTGGCCAGGGCAAGGTACTGTTTGACAGCGCGCTTCTGTTCAACCAGACGCTCCAACATCGCCAGGGTGGAGTTCCAGCGAGTCGGAACGTCAAGGATCAGCCGATGGCGTGGCAGATCCAGCTCCTTTTGCACGTCTTCCAGGCTCGCACAGGCTGCAGCCGAGCGCCGGAAGTGACGCACAACGTTCCTTGCCGTTTCCAGAAGTTCGCCCATCCCCTGGTAGGTGCGCAAGAACTTCTGCACCACCAGGTTCAGCACGTGGGCAAGACAGGGGATGTGGGTCAGGTTTCCCCTGTCTATTGCGGCAACCAGATTGGCCCCATTGTCGGCCACCACCTCTCCGACTCTGAGGCCTCTGGGGGTCAGCCAAATCCTCTCCTGCTCCTGGAGTTTGGCCAACACAGGGGTTGCCGTCAGCTTGGTCTTCCCAAGGCTGACCAAGTGCAGCAGCGCTTGGCAGTGGCGGGCCTTCACGCTGCTGCTGAGGCGGGGGGTTTGGCCAGGTGTGCCGGAGGATGGCAGAGGATCGGAGGAACCTGTTGCAGTTCCCCTGACCCTGCGGGGTGGCACCACCCACTGTGTTGCTGCTGCTGCTGTGCCCGCTGCTGCTCTCCCATCCTCACCCCCTTCCACCAAGCTGACCCAGTGGACAGTGAAGGTCAGGTAGCGGCCTGTCCCGAAGCGGCTGCTCCAGGAGTCCATGGTGACGTGGACCCTTTCACCAACCGCGTGCTCCAGCCCTCGCTCCACATTGGCCATCACAAAGCGGTGCAGTGCAGGAATGGCCTTGCGGGCAAAGAAGTGTCTGCTGGGGAGCTGCCAGTCTGGGGCTGCGCAAGCAAGCAGCGCACGAATGTCGCTCCCCTCCTGCACGAGCGTGTACGGCAGGAGTTGGGAGGACATGGCCCGTGCCAGCAAGCCGTTCAGCTGCCGCACGCGACGGCTGCTGGGAGGCAGAGCCCTAACCACCCCCTGGAAGGACTCGCTCAAAAGGCTCTGGCGTGGCCTTTTGCTGGCACGGGAATCAGCAGACACAGCGGAGGAGGCCACTGAGGACTGGCTGCCAGAACAGGCCTCAGTGTCGGCGGCAGGAGTTGCAGAGGGGGGAGGAGCAGTGCGTTTCCGCACTCCTGCTGGTGCTGCTGGAGGAGCAGGAGGGCGGGTGGCTGCTGTTGCTGCTGCTGCTGCAGCTGAAGGCTGTGCAGTGATGGGTGTGGTGCCACTGCCAGCACCAGATGCCTTCAGCCTCTGGAACTCCTCATGCTGGTGGAAATGTTTCGCAGCAAGGTGGTTGATGAGCGAGCTGGTGCTGAACTTTAAGGGGTCTGCACCTCTGCTCAACTTCCGCTGACAGTGGTTGCAAGTGGCGTACTTGCTGTACACAGTGGGCATGGTGAAAAATCGCCAGATTGGTGACAGAAACATCCCCCTACGGCATGGAAGCGCTGCTGCCGCCTGTCTCCCTGTGGTGGTTGGGGGGGGGGGGGGCTTGGGTGCGGCTGGTGGTGGTACTGGCAGATGCTGCTGCTGCTGCTGCTGAGCCTGAGACACCAGCAGGCTGTGGGACCTGCCTACTGCTGCCAATGCTTGCAATGATGCGCCTCCTTGCAAGGCCCACAAGCGCATCCTCCTCCTCCTCCTCAGAGCTGCTGAGGACGACATCCCCTGGAGGTGGTGGCACCCAGTCTCTGTCTGTCACCGGGTCATCATCCTCCCCCTCCTGAAACATGTCCTGCTGGGATGATGACCCCCCAAACTCCTCTCCTGATGCATGGATGGGCTGCTTGACTGTCGCCACAGTCTTGCTGTCCAATCCCTCATCCCCCAAAGTGCCCATCAGCATCTCCTCCTCCAAATCGCCAACAACAGCAGACAATACCCTGATGGTGCCTGGGGTAAAAATACTGCTGAGTGACAGGTCGCCAACTTGTGACGGTGAACTGGCCTCCTCCCCAGACCCTGCTGGGCGGCTGCTGCGAACAGGGGTGGTGGTGGTGGTGGTGAGGGTGGTGGCCTCGGATGCAGAGCTGATGGCGGGCTGCTCATCCTCCGTCATGAGTTGCACCACAGTGTCTGCATGCTTTTCCTCAATGGGACGTTTCCGACCCGGCTGGAGGAAAATCGGAGCAGGTGCTACACGCTGCTGCTGCTGCTGTGTCTCTGCAGCGTGAGTTGCAGATGCTCCTGCTGGGCGGCGCCCAAGGCGTCCACGGCCAGTGGCTATGGGAGGAATGTTAGCCACTGACGCTGCTGCTGCTGCTGCGGAACTGTGCATGGTGGCACGGCCGCGGCCTGCCACAATGCTGCTCCCTCTCCTCCTGATTCCCTTGCTGCCCTTCCCCTTGCCCAAACCGCGCTGGCTGCCACTTCCAGACATCTTCGATGTTTTGGGCGTAAAGACAAACGTTTTTTAAAAGGGTGGGTTAAAAGTGGGGTACTTTAATGGAGTGGGTTGGTGGGTGAGGTGACTGAGTGAGTGTCCCTAGTACAGTAAGTAAGTAGTAACAGTCAGGAAGTACAACTAGAAGTTACAATAATCAGTAGTAATCACAAGTAAATTTAGTGTGTGTACACTACAGACAGTGAGTGCACGCACGCGCAAACACGCGCAGGAGCTAGCCTATGAACAGTGACTGAGTGAGTGTCCCTACTACAGTAAGTAAGTAGTAAGAGTCAGGAAGTACAACTAGAAATTACAATAATCAATCAGTAATCAGAAGGAAATAGAGTGTGTGTAGTGTGTACACACTACACAGACAGTGAGTGCACACACACACGCAGGAGCTAGCCTATGAACAGTGACTGAGTGTCCTAGACTCCTATAGTACAGTAAGAGTAAGTAGTAACAGTAAGTACAACTAATTACAATAATCAATCAGTAATCAGAAGGAAATAGAGTGGGTGTGTACAGTACACAGACAGTGAGTGCACACATGCAGGAGCTAGTAGCCTATGAACAGTGACTGAGTGTCCTAGACTCCTATAGTACAGTAAGAGTAAGTAGTAACAGTAAGTACAACTAATTACAATAATCAATCAGTAATCAGAAGGAAATAGAGTGTGTGTGTACACTACAGTACACAGACAGTGAGTGAGTGCACACACGCAGGAGCTAGTAGCCTATGAACAGTGACTGAGTGTCCTAGACTCCTATAGTACAGTAAGAGTAAGTAGTAACAGTAAGTACAATTAATTACAATAATCAATCAGTAATCAGAAGGAAATAGAGTGTGTGTGTACACTACAGTACACAGACAGTGAGTGAGTGCACACACGCAGGAGCTAGTAGCCTATGAACAGTGACTGAGTGTCCTAGACTCCTATAGTACAGTAAGAGTAAGTAGTAACAGTAAGTACAACTAATTACAATAATCAATCAGTAATCAGAAGGAAATAGAGTGTGTGTGTACAAGACAGTGAGTGCACACACGCAGGAGCTAGTAGCCTTAGCCTTAGCCTATGAACAGTGACAGTGAGTGTCCTAGTACAGTATAACTACAATACTAAATACAGAATCAATCAGTAGTAAAGGACAGCAGAAATACTGGTATAGATGAGAGAAATATACTAACAGAGGACAGGAGAGAACAGCTGCCCACACAGGCAGGCCCTGAGGCCTAAAGCTGTAAGCTTGCCTGCAGCAGCTGTCTCTGTCTATGTAACACAAAAGCTACTAACTAAAATACAATGTCTATCTAACTAACAACAATATAGGTGTGTATAGGAGGTGTATGTGAGCAAAAACGCTAGGTAAATGACCACAATAGAGCTCTTGCTAAGCCAAAGCACAAAGGAGCAACTCTCTCTCTATGCAAGCCTCAGGCAAGGACGGAGAAACCTAACATGGCGGCCGCTATTTATAGGGTAGGGCCAGGGTCCCCCTCTGTGATTGGCTGCCGTCAGAGGGCCTGGGAGCCCTCTGATTGGCTCTAAGGACATCAATCTGGGCTATGACGCTATTCGAGCTCGGTACCCGAGCTCGAATAGCGCCGTTTGCTCGAATAGCTCGAATAGTGAATGGGCTATTCGCGTTTACTCGAATAGCCCATTCGGATAGCTGCAGCTATTCGGAGCTCGAATACCGAGCTTGAATAGCTGAAAAAGAGCTTGAATATTCGAGCTACTCGAAAATTCGAGCTCTGCTGAGCACCACTGATTACAACATGTCCTTGACAACATGGCCATTTGGGCAGGCACATGGCAGATTAAATTTAATGTTGATAAGTGTAAAGTCATGCACCTTGCACATACCAATGGGAGATCATCATATAAAATAAATGGCGTACAGCTGGGAACATCAGACTTGGAGAAGGACTTAGGAATACTGGTTGGTAACAAGTTAGGTAATTGTATACAATGACAAGCAGTAGTAGCTAAAGCAAATAAAATTCTGGGATGTATAAAAAGGGGAATAATATATTGAGATGCTAGAATACTACTCCCTCTGTATAACTCACTTGTGAGGCAACATCTGGAGTATGGAATACAGTTGTGGGCACCACACTAGAGAAAGGACATTGACCTTCTGGAACAGGTACAAAGACGGGCAACTAAATTAATAAGAGGGATGGAAGATCTCACTTACCAAGAAAGATTGGGCAAACTGGGCTTATTTAGCTTGGAAAAAAAGTGACTGAGAGGTAATCTGATTAACATGTATAAGTACATCAGAGGACAATACAAAAGCTTGGCAGATGAGCTTGTTGTCCCTAGGGTTGTACGACGAACAAGGGGACATGGTTTGCGGGTGGAGGAAACATTTTTTTGCCATCCATTTAGAAAGGGGTCCTTCACAGTGAGAGTGTTTAAAATCTAGAACATCTTACCTCAGGAAGTAGTTATGGCAAACTCTATATCTGTATTTAAAGAGGGCTTGGATGCTTTCCTTGCATTGAAGGGCATGCACGGCTATAATTTTGTAGAGTTGATCCAGGGATTGATCTGACTGCCAGCCAGGAAGGAATTTTTCCCTTTTAAAGGACAACTGTGGTGAGAGGTATATAAAGGCTGTCATATTTATCATAGGCAAACGCAGGGGGGGTTACAGCTGCCCAGAATCCCCCCTCAGACCAGGGCTGGTGCAGTGTCTGGGGACAGGCACAAGAGACACCAGAATATCTGCAGGCATCCTACAGCTCACAGCACTGCACGCTTTCTTTCAGTTGACTTTGGATGGAGCAGCAGTGTGTGTACAGAACATGGAGCAGCTCTGGGGAACTTAACAGTCAGGTATAAGCACAGCCCTGTGCCTTGCTGTGTGAATGCTTCACTTTCCCCTTCATTGCTAATGTCGGCTGTCCTCATTATTATCTGTATCCAAACTGCTCCTGACCAATCGGTAGCAGATTGAACATTTAGGAAATGTCAGATCCTGTCAGTCAGATGGGAAATTATGTGTATTCTGCATGATGTCCAATCATATTATTACACTGTTTTGTGCGCGGCTGAGGTAGACCTTTTAGGAATCCCCCCCCTTGAAAATCCTGGGTTTGCCCCTGTTTATTCCCCCTTAAGCAATACCAGTTGCCTGGCAGCCCTGCTGATCTATTTAGATGCAGTTGTGTCTGAATAACACCAGAAAAAGCATGCAGCTAATTTTGTCAGTTCCAACATTAATGTCGGAAACACCTGATCTGCTGCATGCTTGTTCAAGGTCTATGGCTAAAAGTATTAGAGACAGAGGATCAGCAGGACTGCCAGGCAACTGGTATTGCACTGGTATTGCATACTGTTTTATGAATCAACATGCCTCGTGATTCGAGAAAAATAAGTAAATAAAACAACATATGGAAGGGAAGCAGAGTGGCTTAGTGGTTAGCATTCCAAAAACATATAGATAAATTAATTGGCTTCCCTCTAAAAAATGGACCTAGACTACACATGATACGTACATAGACATATGACTATGGTAGAGACTAAATTGTGAGCCCCTCTAAGGGATAGTTAGTGACAATAAAATATAGTCTGTACAGCGCTGTGGTCAGCGCTATATAAATATTAAATAATACTAATACATAATAAATATAATTTAATATCAATTACTATTAAAGGGAAATTACACTTTTATGAACCTCTGTTTTTAGTTCAGCTCATCAATTGTTTTTTAAATGGGGTCTAAAAGTATTTTCTTTTTCTCTCTAAAATGCACATAACTGTGTTTCTCATTGAGGTAAAAAGAAGAAATCTATTTGGCTTTGGGGCTTTAATGTATCATAGTCTTCCTCTGAGTGACCCCTGGATAATCAGTGAGATCTCTCTACAAATTACAGTTTTTATGTTATAGAGAATATCTGTCATAATGGCATACTACACAAAACAAATGTTTATATCATGTAACTGACATGACATAATGTGATCAAAAAGGCAGCATACTCCTAATGTAATGGAAATGCTTATTTAATTAACCAGCCTATGGTATAGATGATGATGCACAGATCCCGTTTTTAACAAGGTACAAAACAGCACATCTGTGACAAAAGGGATCAGTGCAGAAATGATCGTCATCTGTAATACACAGCTGTATGATTAAATATGCTCTATTTTTCCCTTTGGATCAACCAGACCCTTTACTAGCCAACACAGACTTATGTACCTCCCCTCCAAACAGAGCATAACTTCAGCTGTGTGGTTCATACAGCACACTTACTGACATGTCATAATAAGATTTAAAATCCCATCTAGTCATAATGAAGGCTACTGTAAGTCACAAACGATGTAAACTTTGCATCATATGTTATGTCATTAAAGGGGATTGTAACATCCAAAAATAAAAAAATGTCTGAAAGTAGCTAGTGCAATATGTGTGTGTAAACCCTTTTTTTCTAAAATAGGTCCCTATATGTCCCCTAATTTTTATTTTATTTTTTTACCTGGGCTGTGTACCTTTGCTGAACTAAGCAGTGCCAACAGGATTAAGGGTTCTGGTGGTAGTGGTGGTGGTGTGTGTGTGTGTGTGTGTGTGTGTGTGTGTGTGTGTGTGTGTGTGTGTGTGTGTGTGTGTGTGTGTGTGTGTGTGTGTGTGTGTGTGAGTGTGTGTGTAGTGTGTGTGTGTGTGTGTGTGTGTGTGCGTGCGTGCGTGCGTGCGTGCGTGTGTGTGTGTGTGTGTGTGTGTGTTTGTGTGTGTGTGTGTGTGGGGGGGTGTCCTTTTTTTAGCTACAGTAACAAGCTTGTCTGAAAATGCAAATAATAGAAACTTCCCATTACAGATAAGATACGCTTGAAGAGTTTACACAACAATGTATGCTTGTTATTTAAGTTATGTTTGATGTTGGAGGGACAATGATTTGTAAAATATGCAGTCAATTAACACTAAGCTGGGTTAAAAAAAGAGAAAAGGGCAGAAGTGATGTCACTTTGGGCATCATAGAGAAAAAATAAAGATGGAAACCAGCGGAAAGATTCATTTCTTTTTTTCATATTACATTTCTCTTAAATCTTAAAACAGTGAACACAAAAACAACACAATAGGTACGTTAAATAAATAATTTCCTATTGGATTATTTGTTTTCATTTTTTAGGTAAGATGGAGTTTCCTCCCACGTAAAAGAAAAAAAAATATTAGTGTTATCAAATGGCTTTTCCTCCACTTCCTAGCTAAAAAACGTTCAACAGACATTAGATAGAGGACAAAGTGACAGGCAAACAATCTGATTGTCCTCAGGTTGTCAGAACTCAGAACCTCCAGATATATGACAAAGAGCCTTTCTAGTTCACTGAGTACATTGGCTCACTAGTTTGCAAATCAGCTGGCCCAGTACTATGGGTTTATAAAACACATACTGTATAGATGTATGTTAATTTCACAATGCCATATAAGCAAAGGTAAAAAGGTCCAAAAATCTGCCAATTAATTTCCATGTCCCTGTCAGATAGTCCTGTGAAGTCTTTTAGGGCATAGAAATATATACTGCAACAAATATTAAGTCAAAATGTTATTTATGGTAATGTACTTATGCTTTTTTTAAATAGGCTGTCGGTCCTCTTAGAAATTGTAGAAAGGGCTGACTTCAGGTGCAGAGAGATTGAAATTGGACTAATCAGGAGGGGGAGCGTCATGACGTGATGACGTGAGTTCCGGGCCCTCCCACGATCCGAGCTGAATCTGAGGAGCATGGCGTCTGGCGTCCCTGCAGCTGAGATGGAGAGACGCTGATCCCGGCTACCGGGTGTAGAGGCTGGGGGAAGGGCGGAGTGGCCTTACTGGCGTGTGGGATCCTAGAGGCCAGTGGAGACTCAAAGAACCGCCCCCCGGGTCACAGCAGAGAGGAGCACTAGGACGCATGGTTGGAGCGGCTGAGTCTGCTCCATCGCCGGGTGTTACTCCGGGGCTCCTGTGAGGACGTTCTGTG